>NW_027041115.1:0-223525 GCF_037179485.1 Ochlerotatus camptorhynchus | reverse complement strand
TAATATATATTCATGGAAAAACATCTCGTTGCTGGACATTACGACTAACATTTCAAAATGGCCCAAAATGTAGAAAATTATTATAATTATTTTTTTTAAATTGCATTAACTTGAGAACGGCTGGACTTAAGAAAAAAGTTTCTATATACAATGTTTTTGAAAATTATGCGTAGAATCCAAATAAATTACTATTTTACTAAAAAATATGCAATTTCATCAACTTGTAAAAACCAACAAAAATTTCAAAAATTTTAAAAAAAATTTTAAGAAAGTTACCAGTATACACTCTTCACCAAATATTAGGGCATTTTTTCAGTTTTCTTGAAAAAAAAATTATAAAGATCGAAGGGGGGGTGTTTTGAGATAATCATCGTTTTACGTTTTTTAAATACTAATTTACTAAGTTTTTCTTTCAGTGTATTTTTTTCCGCAAAGATAATTTAACTACCTAAAACTTCTTCTCATATGCCATTTTGATCAGATCAATAGTTTTCAAGTTATGATTTTTTGAAAAAAAAATAATCCATTTTTTTATACGCCCTTTTCAAAAGTTACTCTGGAGGAAAAAATCATATTTAAATGAAAAATGCAACCATTAGTAGCAGCGAACACGTGTGAAATGTTTCATTCAAATCGGAAACACTCATGGCCAACCGGTTTGCGTTTTGGGCTGGAAATGCTCGGGATCCTTTTTTCGACCACCCAGTAACAGAATCGGTATGAAGATTGCATATTTCATCTATGCTCAATATTCTATACAAATTCCAAAAAAATAAAAAACATTTATCTCGGCTGTCTTTCAAGAATTGACCATACACGGGGTTTCCGGGAATCTTCAGACCATAAGCCTCTTACTATTTTTCTCGGTCCAACTGGCCAACTACAAGTCCAATCGTATCCCTATCTGTTTCGCTGAAATAGGTATTTTTCAATATTTTCAGACTGCCTGATTTTTTGTTGTTTACCTTTTTGATATTTCACCATAATAATTTCACCATTAAATGTATGCGTGAAACTGATGAACCTCGAAAAACATTCGTGTTCGAACCTAATCGTTCTTCAGGTTGCTTGGTTTCGAACCTAGGTTGGTAACTGGCGTTCAAACTATCAGTTTGACAGCTTTCAGGTTGCAACCCGAGTGAGGGTTCGCTTCAAGTTAAAACGGCATTAGATAGATGCAATGCATCCTCCATGCCCGATACGAACCAGGCTGAAAGTCTCCTTAATAAAGATATAAAAAAAAACAAATGTGACCTCCAACGGTCGAGAACTGTCCTTACAACTGGTGGGGATGATAAGTCAGCTGGGCACATACCTACTTAAGAGAGAGATGAAGACCCTTCATAAGCGTCACGAGGGGTGTGAAATCTCGACAGTAGGGAGGGTAAGCCAAAAGATACGTTTGGTAAACGTTATTAATCAATGTTAAATTTCTTTTCAAGTGAACAGACTTGGGATTTAAACTATAACCTTCTGATCATTGAGCAGACACTTGACGCACTGTACCACCCTGGCAGTAAACCTGGAGAATAGAAGTACTAAAAAGGTGAGCCCCTTTGATTCATCCACCTTCGTTTATAGTAATAGTGTGATTGAATTGTACGAGAAAATAATGTGATTTTGTCACGCTCTATGAGTTTCTTGCATATCGAAGAAAGAGTCGCCTTTTCACCCAGCCACAACACTACACTGGTGTAAATTCAGCTACCCTGCCACCCCTAGTTAGAAGCAAAAGCAGTAAAGTCACCAACGTGTACCACATCCTAAACAAGCAAGGGCAAAAAATAAATTGAATTTTCCATTCATCCTTTTGAGGATCGCGCGCGACCTAGCCTTTCTTCCTCGAAGAGACGATTCTACCGACGACCAAACATCAAAGCCTCTGCTCGTTCCAATTGTCGCTCAGGTAAAAAGTCACATAACGGTTGGTGCGTCATTGCCAGGGATCTCTCCGGGAATCAAGGCGTACGCGGAGGAGTTACTAAATTGGATTGGTTGTATTTTCTCCTCCAGCTGATTTTGACTCAAAGGCGAAAGAAGGTCTAATTTTTCCAAACGAAGATGCGCCTGAATGGAACACTGCTCCATTGTTGACCCGATATTAGGGTGATTCATGTTGTAGAAAAGTATTTGCAATCTTATAGGCCACCCTCCAGTTTGATTCATGATCCCAAAATATGAGTCTGTGCAAAAAATTGGTAAAGGTCACAGTTTGGGTTCAGTTGTCCAAAGGCAAAAAATGGAATATGTGGTTGCCATGACAACGATTAACAAGCTTGTTGTTGATGTGATGAAATTAGTGTCTATCTTTCTTGTGTTGTTGCCAAACTAGCCGTTATAACAACAGGCTTGTTGACCATTGTCATAGCAACCACATACTTATTTTCAGCAATTGGCAACTAGAACAAAAGTTATAGCGATATAAGGGAATTTAGAATGCTTCCATAGTGATTCCCATACAAATTTCAAACCATTTTCCTGACTTCTAATCCATTATTAATCTTTACCCTTTTTTTGTACAAACTCATATTTTGGGGCTGTAAATAAAACTGTAGGGTGGCGCATAAAATTTCTAATACTTGTTTTTTATTTCAAAATGAAGCACCCTACCCGATACCCATGGAAATATCAACGTAACCGTATCTATTTATTGCGTTGTATCAATGAAGATGAAACTATGCCTCGCAGTCCCGACGAAGAATGGGACATTGAGAATCAACAGCATTGGAGCAAAGACGATGCCGATGGCGGCGTCGTCCGCAAAGTCGACAGAAGTTAATACCGCGTCAATCTTGCTTAAATTAATGGTTGCTTGCATTTCAAAGGAAAGATCCATTCGTGTCCCTAACAAAGAGGGCGCGCTACCAATTTTACAGCGAACGCAAACACAGCAGTGGAAGTGAAATGGAAAATTGCTGGAAAAGCCACTCCAGCACGGGGAAGGAAACCCGAAACAGAACGACCGCTCCTACCCAGCAGTGACAACAGGAGTGGTGGTGGTCGTTAAGGTGAACACAATCCCTTTTCTTCGCCCTACAACAACCTACCCAGGATGCCTGTTGTGAGGGATCAATGAAGGCTTGCGTTTTTACTTGAGCTGATTAAGTGAAGTGATTAGGAAAATGAAATGCCTTAATCAAAGAATAGCAAAAAGGCTTTTGTTATTGGAAATTTATACACGGCTGAGTTGAATAGGATTCAGCTCGGGATGGGTTGCACATATAAAGCAAGCGCGGGCTCTGTCCGATATTATGGTTATCATTGAACAGTAGACTGCTCTGGTGGAAGTATAATTGGCCCATGTTTAATGAATGTTACTCATCAACATGGGATAGTTACAGCAAAGAAAGGAACAGAAAGTGTTTACTCTGACGATTGAAAACTCAACATATTTTTTTTCTGCCTCTAATCATTTCATATTTAGCGTGTTCGTTTATGCCAGTTTAATCTGGAATAAAATGGTATAATTTCTGGCTACGTTTTGAACTGACCGTTAGCTTTATCTTTCATCCTGCTTAGGGTGAAAGTTAATGCTTTCCGTTGATACTGAATCCACACCCGTTCAAACCACACCCAAATTTGAAATGCACCAATACCAACAAGCATTGCAAATTAGAAAAATGGGAAGTATTGAAATTTTGAACATTTTCGTAAACACAATATTATTTAATAATTATATAATTCTACTACTGAAATGACAACTTCAATTAATTATATGATTTGAGTAGTAGCTATACTGAAGATCCGAGAGATGTCGCCCCTTCGGTGGTAGGAAAATCATTTTTGCAGTATGGAGAATATCAGAAAATCCACGATTTGTGACTAAACATGCTTTCACAGAAGGAAACAAATAAACGAGTGTTTACCTTATTACCATAGTAATGTACTCGTGCAATTTTTGTGCATCTAAACCTGCCCATATAGACGATAATGAATAAAAACTGAAAATTTTCATGCATTTCCAAATGGTTTCCTACCATTCCCAAACATTCGAAAGTGACTGGCCCTCTGGATGTGGATGATGTCAAAAACGACAAAACATGATTAATTCCAAGATTCCAAGTTCAGGATAGTGCAACTAATGCTCAGGGAAGTCTTGCCGTAGTTCAGGGAAGGCCTGATGAAGTTCAAAGAAGCCCTGCCGAAGTTCAGGAAAGTCCTTCAGAAGTTCAGGGAAGTTCTGCGGAAATTCAGAGAAGTTCTGTTGAAGTTCAGGGACAGCGGCGCCGGTGGTGTAGTGGTGAGCGTGATTGCCTGTCATCCCAGCAGGCTGGGTTCAATCCCAGTCGGCGCCGCCGGGATGCTCTGAGGCATAACATCTCTGATCATGTAGGGAAGTAAAGCCGTTGGTCCCCGGTTCATCAATAGGGTAGGGTTAGGGTCAATAGGTATGGTTCAGGTGTGGGAGTTCTGCTGAAGTTTAGGGAACTTTTTCCGATTTATAGGGAAGTTCTACCAATGTTCAGAGAACTCCTGCCGAAGTTCAGAGAAGTTCAACCGAAGTTCAGGGAAGTCCTGCTGAAGTTTTGGAAAGTCCTGCCGAAGTTCAGAGAAGTTCTGCCGAAGTTCAGGGAAGTTCTGCCGAAGTTCAAGAAAGGGCTGCTGAAGTTCAGGGAAGTCTTTTCATTTCAATTCTCGGAAATCAGGAAAGTTCTAATCAGGAAAGTCCTGGAGATGATGAAAGTTCAGGAAACTCATGCCGAAGTTCAGGAAACTCCTGCTGAAGTTCAGCGAAGTCCTGCCGAAGTTCAGAAAAGTTCTGCCGAAGTTCAGGGAAGTTATCCCGAAGTTCGTGGAATTTTCTTATTATCTTTAAAAATACCAAGATATAACAGTATTTTGAGAATTATCTAGAAAGATTATGATTTAAATATTTCCGGAACAGGAACAACGATATTCGACACCGTTTTTGAATAAGGTAACAGTTGTTGAGAAATTTGAGACCCCTACGTGGGAATCCTGAGAGTTTCGTTGAAGCTACGTTTCATTTTCCACGTAGGACTACGTCTGTGATTTCTCTATGAGGGTACACTCTGTGAAAACCGAAAATGGAACATGTAACATAATTATGGATGATTTTGAACGTTAATAACTCTGCTGCCCCTGGACGAATTTCAATAATTTTATCACCAATCGATCAGAAATATTTTTGCAGGGGCTACGCCTACCTGCAAGACCGAAAAAAAGCGAAAGTTTGGATTTTTTTCTCGAAAACGACGCAACATATTGAAAATCGGTTTTCTGCCGTTTATTGAACACACATTAAATGGTACATTTATCAGCCGATGCTGTAAAAACGAGGTCCTGGTGCCCCACACGGCTGCTCCCCGTGGACGATGTTCTAAAAAACGCTTTTTGCGGTGCCAACTGCGGTTTGTGATGTAATCATCTGAAATAAAAAAAAACCATGCCAAATCGTTAAGCATGTGTTAAGCTATTCTTTGATCGTTCGGTTATTTTTTTAATTTTTTTGACTAAATGGCGGCCTTGCAAAGTTGAAGTGCCGATTTTTGATCCTTAAAATTTGTCTTTGATCGGCTGTAAAAAACTGAAATTAAATGATAGACAAAATCCGAACGACCGTGGACTGCACAAAATAGTACTGAACAGAAATCAAAACGAATCGAACGAATCGAATGTATACATTTCGAGAAATTTTTGGCACCAGTTTTGAAAATATGATTCCGAGATAATCGCGTTTAAAGTTTCAAGTTGGGTTTAGTCCACTATAAGTGAATATTTTTGTACGTCGCATAACTTTCACAATTTTCATCGGATCAACTTGATCTTTTGAGGAAATATTCTTGACTTTATATACTTTCGATTAGGACAACCCCTTAACCCCTTAAATGTAAGACTTTATCATTTTTCAAAATGTCACTATTGACAATTGCACGGATGTGCAATAGGGTGCTTCATTCTGAAAAAAGTGATGAATTTCTGATGGGCCACCCTCCAGTTCGATTCATAGCCCCAAAATATGAACCTGTGCAAAAATTGGTAAAGATTGATGAAGGTTTAGAGGTCGCGCCAATGATTTGAAATTTGTATGGGAATTACTATGGAAGAATTTAAAAAATCGCTTATATCGCTATAACTTTGCTTCTACTTGTCCAAATGTCGAAAAAATTTAGTATGTTATTGCTATGGCAATAAACAAAAAGCCTACAGTTGCTACGCTCAGTTTTGCAGCGTATCAAGAATTATAAAAATGTGAAAAAATGGCAAAATAGGGTAAATGGGGACAGATGAATATGTACAAGGCAACAACGCCAATTTCATCGCAACAACAACAGGCTTGTTGATCATTGTCATGACAACCACATATTTTTTTTTTTTCAACGTTTGGACAACTACAACCAAAGTTAGAGCAATGTAAACGAAAATCAATAATTTCCCATACTAATTCACCAAAATCTCCATACAAAATCCAAATCATTGGCGCGACCTCTAAACCTTCATCAATCTTTACCATTTTTTGCACAGGTTCATATTTTGGGGCTATGAATCGAACTGGAGGGTGGCCTATCAAAAATTCATCACTTTTTTCAAAATGAAACACCCTAATGTGCAACTGTTGCACAAAATTATCACCGATTGCCTGCGAAAAGCGATTTCCCTAGCACAGATTACAAAGTTGAATTCCATACGCGTGGTGTGTACAACAGTACACAACGAAAGGCTGCCTGCAAGCAGCGAGATGCAGCTCACATGAGCATCCATAGAAGGAGGATGAAGCCGCGTCATACTAAAGATTATAAACAGAGAGAACCCCGCTCAAAGCACAAGCTCCTGATGCAGTTTTTTTTACGTAGGATTACGTCTTTCGGCAACATATTGGGGGTGCAATTACAAAAAACCAAAATTGACCGCATTACGAAAAGTGGTCAGGTTTTGACCACATATAACTCTGTCAATAGCGGATTGATTTTAATTCTTAACAAGTCAATCGATTAGAAATTTTGCTACAAATCTGCTAAATTGAACACTTTATCGATTCTCAATAGGTCAACTACTGAAAATTACACAAATGTTCAACTGTTGCAATAGTGATCGAAATTATCACCGATTGCCTTCAAACAGCGCATTCCCTAACACAGATTTCAAAATCGAATTCGATCCTGTCTCCCTGAACGGTGATTATTCAATCACCGTGTGTGATGTCCGGTCGGTCGTTAGCAGCAGCAGCAGTGCTTTCGGCGCGTGACACCCTAATACTTCAGCATTACTCAATCATCACGACAAAACGGTCCCTTTTAGGACCACCATAAATTTGATAAAGAGTTTTGGACATTTGTCGAGGTCATCAATCGGATGTCAGTTCCTATATGTTTAAATCTAACATACCATATATTTTGAAGGCAACATTGGCAGTGCAATTTCAGAATCCAAAGTCGGTCGCGGCATGAAAGTGGTCTGATTTTGATCCAGAGATGATGGATTTAAATTCTCAATCCGCAAATCGATAGAAAATTAAGGAATGTCACTAATGAAAATTGCACGAATGTGCAAGTGTTGCTATGATAATAAAATGGTCACCGATTGTCTACGAAAAGCACTTTCCCTAATACAGATTTCAAAATTGAATTCCATCCGGTCTCACCGAACGCTGTTAATTCAATCACCGCGTGTGGTGAGTGGTGGTGTTCTCCAGTACACAACAAAAAGCTCCCCACAAGAAGCAGCTAACTGATCGGATTCAGTTGCTCGTTGTGAGCCGTTGTGAGCCGTTGTGAGCCATCCATGCCGA
The DNA here is from genome assembly GCF_037179485.1 of Ochlerotatus camptorhynchus. Taxonomy (NCBI): domain Eukaryota; kingdom Metazoa; phylum Arthropoda; class Insecta; order Diptera; family Culicidae; genus Ochlerotatus; species Ochlerotatus camptorhynchus. The sequence goes on along the minus strand of NW_027041115.1, from coordinate 215,775 downwards.
GCACGTCACCCTTGTTCCAAACATCATACAATCTCATCCGTGTTCAACAACCTAATAGCTCAGCATTATTCAACCATCACGACAAAGCGGTTCTTTTCAGGACCACCATAAATTAATGTTGTTCAAGAGTTAAATTTCATTGAACGTTCACTCGCCTTGCTGCCAGCCACATCACCCCCAAAGCTCTTGGATAATGTACCCAGCAACCAAACGATAGTGGTCAAATGCGTCGAGTATTGAAGTGGTACATAAAATTTCTCGCAAAGACCGAATACCACATGACCATGTCAAATAACCAGAAACTCTTTGTAAGGTTTTCTCCATAACGCTAGAAAAAGCAAAAAAAAATCGAATTTATATGATTGATCGCGAATATCTCGCGATTGGAAATTTTTTTTGCTAGAAATTGCTCCAACCAATTTTTGATTTTTTTTTTTTTATCATCTATTGAATAAACAAAAATGTCTGTGCCTTTTGTTCAAGAAAATGCTTAATTTTGACATCAGAAAACGATGGGTTTCCGTGATGGGAAAAGTGGTTTCTCTAACACAGTCACCGAATATTGATACCAAGCACTTTCTGCCTTTTGATGAAAATTTAAACCCCTCCTAATAGGAGAATTATGCCCAAAAAAAATCTTGCCGAATGCTCTCAATAGACGTAGGCTCAGATTATGTAATTGATGTGTTTTCCCTAATACATATGTATTTCATTTCCGCACCGCTATCATCTTCAAACATCGAGGACAAATTTCCACAGGACCACAAATGACTGATAAAAGAGTGAACTAAAGAGCAAGAGCTTGAATCCAAGACATATCGTCCAGGATTGGCTTGTACTACTTGGACATCGACAGAGCACCTCACAAACAGAACTCTCAAATTGCTTCCGAATTTCAACCTATCGAACTTTTTCACTGAAAACGAGTTAAGAAATCAATTTAATGTATACTATACTTTTGTAAAACTACCTTTCGTAATTTTACGTCAAATCTACGGTCGTATCTTGGATACAATCTCTTACTTTTTTTATATAGAAACTCATTCATCGCTACACACTTAGAAATACCTAATTTTACACGTGACGGAATCCATCATGACATAACGGATAAGACGTAAACAAACATTTCATGCAAAATTAAGTGCTCTGAGACTGAAAAATTCGTTACTAGAAGCAAAGTACGTTTGATTGAGCTGAATTTCGCGTCTATTATGACTCAATTTTATGTCAAAATTGACGCTCGTATATGTCAGTCTCAGAGCACCTAAATTTACATGATTTTTTCTAAGTGTGTAGATCTCTGTGGTTTTCTTCGGAACCTCTTAAAGACGTCTTATCAAAATGAATTCAGAGTTGTGACCAGAATCTTAATCGCGTGGACATCGCAATGGTTTACCGGAAGATCTGGAACATCGGTTGAAGTTGTCAACTGATCCTAGAGCTCCACTTTTTTTTTCAAAACAACTCATTGACGTCTTATCAATATAAATTCGGAGTTGTGTTCGGATAATTGACCCTTGGGTGCACGGAAAGGACAGAGGATCCAAATCATCCCTAAAAGAGATTAATGCATGAAACTGATCCTACAACTGGATTTGTGACCGGAAAATGGAACCTTAGGTCCACGATATGGTCCACCAGGAGGAAAATTCGAAAAATCCAAAAAAGTGTTTAGTTCTTGAAACTGAGTCCAGAGGTCCGCTTTTTTCAAAACAAGTCTTTGGCGTCTTGTCAGAATGAATTTGGAGTTATGACCAGAAAAACGGCCCCAGGGTCCATTGGATGGTCCTCGGGAATATCCGGAACATCCGTTGAAGTGGTTAATTTAAGAAAACTGATCTCAGGCCTCTGTGGTTTTCTTAGAACTGCTCATTGACATGGTTTTTCAATCATGGATGATTTCGATGTGGTATTTAAGTATTTTCGTAGCTTCTAGGCGCTTTTATCGGACTTTTTGAAGATTATTTTTTTGGATTTTTGATTTCTTGGAGATCTTTCTTTGGAGCTACAAGTTAACGAGGGACTAGTTTCATAGTTTTATTCTTCACATCATAATTTAATCAATAAACAATTTGAAAATATCGTCTTATTGAGTTCTCATTCATATTAATTTATTATGAACACATCCAGCTTGCCACTTTGACAGGTAACTATGCTTCAAGTTATGATGGCTGTGAATTCCTTGGAGTCGTTAATTATCTAATGAAAATTATTATATAAAATTCAAAAACATTATTCCATGTTGATACAAAAATGATATATATTACCTTCATCTGTTTTCCATTCGTTTAGCAGGTCTTTTCACTTCAATAGCATGCTTCCTCGGTGTCGGCGGAACAGGGGACGGGCCCCGTGATTTCCATTGGGCGCGTGTCGTTGGTATGATCGGACTGTGCTCTTCTTCACTTGACTGACAGAAAAACAACAGGTTACTTCGATTCAGAGAACATTTAACACACACTGCCACTGTTATTCTATAATAGCAGTGGCAGTGAGTGTTAATTGCTCGCTGAATCGATCAACACCTCGTAAACAAACGGAGCAGTGGTGAAGCTCCACTTGTCCTCCTTCTCTTCCGCAAAACTGTTGTCCATGCTAGTTGCGTTGCGTCAAATCGAACACTAAAGGCCCACGCACATTACATCCGGATCGGACGCGTTGCGGCAAAATGACAGGCAAATCTATTGTCTAACTGTCAAATTAACGTCAACGCAACGCAAACGGATCTAATGTGGGTGGCCCATAACTCTCTTGTCCTGACATGTAGCTAGTTATAGCTATATGACCGGTATGGAGAAGTTTTAATATGTGCGGATCTTTCTGATTTTTGGGTCTACAGAACAGAACAGTTCGTCTTCCTTCAGCTTCTTGATCTTATCTTCTATATTTTCGGCTTTCTCAGTTACAGGCTCATGCTCGTCGTTATCAGTAGGATGAAGAAGTTCGAGGATTTCTTCAACCGTTGTCTCGTTGTCCTTCGTGATGTTAATGATTTCTTCCGGTGATAATCCATCGGCATCCATTCGTTCGCCAAGGTTTTGGATTGAGCTAATTAACTCATCGTGATCGGAGTGAGCTGTGGTTGACGAGGATGGGACGGGTAAAATTGCATGCTAGCAATTCCGGATAGTAGAGGGCTTAACACGGTTCACAGCAGCAGTCAAGCAACGGATACAGTCTAGGATTGTGAATTATCTCCAAGCATCGAATAGATTCATTCCTTGTTCATCGACTTATTTAAAAAAATTACCGTAACTCTGACGAATGTATTAAGGTTTAAAATAAGCAATAGTACCCTGATCTAGTGGTTTGATAACAAATGTTGTGTTGGGGGTAAAGATACAAGTTTGATGTTCGGGTGTTCTATCTGAAGATGTGAAGGAGCGTTATCCAAAAGCAGTAATGAAAAACAGCCACTTTTTTTTCCTTTGCAGAATGTTTCTACCTCCGGCACAAAATATTGCTCGAACCAATCAACGAACAGTTGGGATGTCATCCAAACTTTATTGTTTGAACGGTAGTTAATACCCTGCTCCTGTTGGTTGATATTTTTAAAAACCTTGGGGTTTTGAACATTGTTGATGACAAATGGCTTAGTCTTCAATGAACCACTTGCATTACAATAAAAACAGTTTTGAAAACCCTCTTTTATCTGCTTTCACACCAGGCATGCTTTTCAATTTTTCAGTGATGTACGATCGTGTTCTTAATCCGGTTAAACAGAAGCTTGGTTTCATCACAATTGAATATTTGATCTTCATGGTATCCCCCGTCGTTAATCAGCTTCTGCAAAATTGCAGAAAATGTTTGAGCTGATTCAATATCCGCTGAGGATCTCTCTCCATGGAGACGCACATTATGAACATTATACCGTTTTTGGAATTTCTGGAACCTGCCTTAACTAGCAAGACATGGATGAGCCGACTCTGAAGGCGTATCATTTGCGGACACATCATAATTGTAGAAAGCGATGGATTTTTGCCGGATGATATGAAAATCTAACGGCAGTCCTTTGCTGGACATATCGTCAATCCAAGTATGTAATGCTTTTTTTTATCTAGTTCGTTTATTTGTAAGGCTCAATCGCGTTAGCTTTACGGAGCATTCCGCTAAAAACCCAATTTCATTACTTCATTACTACTTTACGGAGCCGATAATTCATTGTTCTTTGTTTGTAGCAAAATTCACTTAATTCAATGTCTAGTAGGAGTTGGGCCGAATACTCGCGGTTTACCCGAGGTTAGAGGGGTACATTGTAGAAGGACAGGAAAAGGGGAGGAGCTTGGGGGTAGGGTTTCGTTGACTCATCAGAGCGATGTCGCCAGTTTGTACGGTAGTGTGGTTCTAGATTCGTCTAGAGTTCGACCGGCTATGGTGACCAGTGGGTGACGATGAGACTCATCGAGACGCGGGACAAGACAAACAAGAACTAATAAAGAGATACAAAAGAAAAACGAATTAAATTCTTATACTAGACATTTGCAGAAACACATAAATCGATTGCATATAGCATAGATCGCGGGTACCCAACACGTCTCTGATAGGGATATAGGATTGTCTTCCTTGGGCCTCGAGGGTATTCAAAAGTCGCTCTCTGGCGGCGTCATTATCCGTACATTGCCAAACTGCGTGATCGATGTCGTCGTAATCGTTTCCACACCGACATATGTTGCTGTCCACGAGGTTTATTCTATTGAGATGCGCATCTAGCGAGTAGTGGTTGGACATAAGTCTACTCATCACGCGAATAAAGTCACGACTTAAGCCCAAGCCTTTAAACTACGCTCTCGAAAAAACATTAGGAATACTTGAATGTAACCACCGTCCAAGATTTCCAGTGTCCCAATTGGTTTGCCAACTCAACCGATGAAACTTAGTCCCGATAGCAGGAGCCAGTCTGACAGATGTTACACATACTATATAAAAATTCTATACCATATAAAAGGTAATACCGTAAGCTACAAAATTTAACCAATGTTTCCAATCGGGAAATAGTGCAGAATGTAAATGTAATCATTATATTCTATTATCAAAGTTACCCGCATTATCAAAGATACTCCTTGTTCTAGTGTCCACGTTACCAATTTTGTCGACTTTTTTAAACCAATTTTCACGTTAGAAACGAGGTACTTAATTATTGAACATGTTTTTATTTTATTTTTGAAAACGAAATACAATACCGCATTATACACCTGGCAACTTCTTTGAAATCGCAGGGGACCGGATGGTAAATTTATGAAATATCTTCTTTGAAAGGTGATTGAAGGGACCATCGGATTTCTGGAGAATTTGGTAATTTAACCATATTTAACAGATTAAACCACAGACAAACAGACGTAACTCTTTGAAAACCTTGTTCTTGAAAACATAGTATCTCAAAACATATAACCTCAGTAACGACATCTATCTGGCTTCTCGCGGAAAACAAGCTTGCTCGCTAACTCGTAAACAATATTGCATAAAAGTTCTATAGAATATATAGAAACGTCAAAGTGATCCGATGCCAGCGCTGCGGCGAGTAGTTCGCGGAACTGATAATATTCAAATCAACCGTTAAATGCATGAACGAAGATACACAATGAAGAGTTACGTCTGTTTGTCTGTGATTAAACGATAGAATACATTATGTGGTTTCGAAAACAAATCCAAATTCCGGTCTAAACTCCTAATTCATTCTAATGAGACGTCTATGAGTGTTTCCAAAAAATCTGTCGGAATCAGTTTTATTAATTGACCACTTTTAAGGATGATCCGAATCTTCTAGAGGACCATCCCGTGGTCCCAAGAGGCTATTCTCGGATCTCATTTCCGAATTCATAGTGATAAGGCATCTATGAATGGTTTAAAAAGAAAAGCGGAGCTCTAGGATCAGTTTAATGAATTGACTACTTTTACGGATGTTCCGCATCTTTAACTGGACCATTCCGTGATCCCCAGTATCAATTTTCTGGTCAAAACTCCGAATTTATTATGATAAGTCGCCTATGAGCTGTTTCTGAAAACGGCGGAGCTCTAGGATCTGTTTCATGAATTGACCACTTTAACGGATGTTCTGGATGTTTTAGTGGACCATCCCGTGATCCCCAGTAAAAAAAAGCGTGATCAGAGATTTTGTGCCTCATAAAATCCCGGCGGCGCCGACTGGGATTGAACCCAGGCCTTTTTCGGTGAGAGCCAGTCACGCGTACCACTACACCACCGGAACCGCTATCCACTAGTATTCATGCCGGTAGATTCTCAGTCAGCTCTTATAAGAGCATCAGGTTCACCAACTTAATACTACGTATAGTAGGGGTGGATCGATTACTCTCGGTTTACTCGAGTTATTTTTTTCATTAATTTATTTGATAAGGCTCAATCGAATTAACTTCACAGAGCCGAGTACTATTGTTCACTATACAAAACATCTTAAAACTATGCCAATCTATCCAGCAGGCCACTTTTCACAAAAGTTGATAATTTTATGTTTTTTGTAGTTCGCAAACAGCGGACCATAGCGTACTTTAAAGGATTTTCAACGTACCTCGCAAATTCCTTGTTTTATAGTGTCCTGCTGAATAGACGGGTGATTTTTCGAAAATCTTCATTAAACCTTCCTAAACTTCACCAATGTAGTGTACTAATAGCGTACCTTCCGATTATGAGGTTTATTTTTATCGTACCTCAAAATTTACCATTACTTACCTTAACAATCAGACTAAGGCCTTGTTGTCCTCTGCTGTCCGAAAAAGTCGTCTCCACTCTACTCGATCCATGGCCACACTTCGACAGCCTCGTAGTCTGCGAAGGGTCCGCAGGTCGCCTTCTACTTGGTCGATCCACCTTGCCCGCTGCGCGCCTCTTCTTCTTGTTCCGGTTGGGTCACTTTCTAGAACCATTTTCACTGGGTCGTCGTGTGGTATTCTTACGACGTGCCCAGCCCACCGTAGTCGCCCAATTTTTGCAATGTGGACGATGGAAGGTTCTCCCAGCAGCTGGTGCAATTCGTTCCACGTTCCGTCATCCATCTGCACTCCACCGTAGATGGTACGCAACACCTTCCGTTCGAAAACACCAAGGGCGCGTTGGTCCTCCACGAGCATAGTCCAGGTCTCGTGGCCGTAGAGGACAACCGGTCTAATCAGCGTCTTGTAGACAGTCAACTTCGTGCGGCGGTGAATTTTATTCGACCGGAGCGTCCTCCGGAGTCCAAAGTAGCCACGATTCCCTGACATAATGCGTCTTTGAATTTCTCTGCTGGTATTATTTTCAGCGGTCACCAGTGAGCCCAAATACACGAACTCATCGACCACCTCGATTTCGTCACCGTCAATCTGAACTCGGGGTGGGAGGCTAACATTATCTTCCCTAGAACCTCTTCCTTTCATGTATTTTATCTTTGATGCGTTGATGGCAAGTCCAAGCCGCCTAGCATTAGCCTTCAGTCTGATGTACGTTTCCGCCATCGTCTCAAAGTTCCGTGCCTTGATGTCAATGTCATCGGCGAAGCCAAGAAGCTAGATGGACTTCCTGAAGATCGTGCCACTCGTGTCTATCCCAGCTCTTCTGATCACACCTTCTAAGGCGATGTTGAACAGTAGACACGAAAGTCCATCACCTTGCCGTAACCCACTTCGAGATTCAAAGGGACTCGAGAGTGTCCCCGATACTCGAACAACGCACATCACTCGATTCATCGTCGCCTTGACCAATCGCGTCAGTTTGTCCGGAAATCCGTACTCGTGCAGAATCTGCCATAGCTGATCTCGATCGATTGTGTCGTATGCGTAAAGGCGGCGCTCAGCAGTGTGATCGCGCGGTAGTTGCAGCAATCCAACTTGTCGCCCTTTTTGAAGATTGGGCATACGACACCTTCCATCCACTCCTTCGGTAATATCTCCTCCTCCCAAATCTTGGCAATTACCCAGTGCAGCGCTCTAGCCAGTGCTTCGCCACCGTATTTGTAAAAATGTGAGCTATTTCCTTTGATTTGCCTGTGTCGCTAAGAAGAAGAGTTTGTATCCTGTGAACCATGGCCATTTTGTGTTGATGGGAATGGTTTGAAGAGCTTGGTATAACTCTCTTTGTATTTGTTGGTTTCCTATAGATGTCTCAATTGAACAAAGACTTTTCCCTGATCATGAGAAAATCTAAGAATGGGAGTTTGTCGTCTTTCTCTTCTTCGTGTATTGTCCATGAAATAATATAAATAATATTCCGTGTAATTGAATAGGAAGTGTGTGAGTGATTGCAGCCTCGACGATGTCCTCTTCCACGTCAGGTTTTGAGAAGATCATACATCCCAATCCCCTGTTGAGAAGTGTCAATTGTTCTTCTGAGAACTATTGCGTCTAGCGATTTACCACAAAATCTTCGACGGGTTGAACCACTGCAGACTCTGAATGCTCGCTTAGACAAATTCTGACTCCATGTTACGAATTAATCTAAAGAGAGTTGGTGTTTTAACTCTTATCTTATGACTGATAGGTGTAAGATTCAATTTTCGGCATTTCCTAAGAAACGCTATGTCTTTCCTTACTCCTACGAAGTCCCTTTATGAAGTTTCCACTGTAAACCAGCGTCTCTAAAACACTATCGCCATCTGGTTGAGAACACTGTCACGGGTAGCACGCGCAACAGATGGCAGTAGTGTGTAAACGTCAAACACAAGGAAATTAACTATGGGCGCCACCGGCGGAGGTTTTTTTTTTTTTAATTCTTTATTTAAGAGATTTTTAGCCTTAGGCTAGTTCATCTCTACACCGGCGGAGGTGCTATAAACTAACACATATTTACATTGACCGTTAAATGCGTGTTAGATGTACAAGATGCGAGTGTTATGTCTGTTTGTCTGTGGTTCGATGCAGATTTGCAGGTTTTCAAAAGATATTGTTTTCGTTTTTAGTGACCTTCTGTAACGATCAGGAATTTTGTATAAATTTGCATATAATTTGATAAGGTTAAATTGTTTGAATTAAATTCCTTAGGGTAGGCAGTAGGAAGACACAAGCATTTTTGCTGAAATCTTTCCTAAGACGGGTCCATTTAATTTATGGATAAGGTAGGAAAGGGACAGTCGCACAATTAAACGAGTCAAGTTATCTTTCGTGCCTTTAGATTCACGATATGACACGAAGGGTTTCGGGAAATGATGAACTTCCGGTTCGTCCGAGTTTTACTTTCCTTTATCTGAGGATTCACGGTCTCGATCATTTCGTCCGTGACATCCCAACGTTCTTGCAGTGTGCGCGTTTGTTCGTGGTCGTTTTTCCTAGTTAAAGTATGTAATTTAAAAAGATGTCTAGTGTTTAAAATTAATTAAAGATTTTTGTTCGTTCCTTTAGCTAGTAGAATAAGTGTGCGTGTAGAAAATTGTGTGCGATCAGGAGAAAGGCTAGAGAAATACAGGTAATTTTTAATGTGCTCAGTATGTGCTGTCCATGTCCGTGCTCGTGCTTGTGCTCACTGTTCTGGTGTAGTCGTGTTGTTAAATCGTTCGCAGCAATTCACCGTGCCCAAACGCAGCAACTTCTTCCCAACGGACGGAATTTCCCGGCAATCGCCAACCGGCCGGAAGCGGACGCATCCGTTACATAATCGGTCCGAGGAGACTCAGGGGATCTCCACGAGGACACGGTCCACCCGCCGGTTCGTCAACCTACCGGCACGGCAGAGTAACCGCCATCGCATCGGCGTGTGAAACGCCATTGTCAGCGAAGCACCTCCATTCATCGGATCACCATCGACGATCACTAAAGAGTGCGTCGAACCCGTCGATAGGTCATCGACTGTGACCATCACGTAAGTCAACATCATCTGGTGAGTCAAGCCATTTTCTATTGTTGGAGTGTGGCGTCCGGCGAGGGCGCCAAGGAGTGATTTTTTGCCAGTCTAAGACTGATGAGCGAGTAGCGCCGAGTTTCCGTGACACGCTTTTCCGGAACTCGTGATGTGGCATTCCCGCCTTTGAAACGTAACGTTTTTCAACGCCAACGTCGTTGTCACCAGGAGCGCAGACTCGTTTGGAGCTGAGTTGCCGATAAAGTGACGTCACACACATGATTAAGTAGAGCACATGAGCACGTTAGTTAGGGAGAGAGAAATCACACACACATAGGAGATAGGAGCGAACACACACAAGTAAACCGAAATCAATTGGAACATGTAAATAAAGATACGTAGGATAAGTAATGTTGGAGGTGCACTAAATATACCGCCTGAATAGTTCCGTAATAATAAATGCTTTCGTAAAATGACCATCTCCCTAGCTTTAATTGATTGAATGTATTCGATATCACTTCGCGTTCTCCGTTGTAGTTTTCGTGTCCCGTCCTCATGTTGAGGGTTTGAATGTTCGGGAGAGTAGTCCACTTCCAGATTGGGGCGACGTCTAGTGGCAAGTGACGAGACTGCCGATGATGATAAATTCTCTTTTGTAGAGGTTTTTAGGTTAGGACTCTCTGAGTGACTATCGTGTTTGTGGTTTTATGGGGATAATAGGGTTTTCCCGTTTTGGACGTTTAGTTGAAAGCCGGCTTGCCTGATCCGTAAATCCTTTCTAGGAAATTTAATGGACTCGCCCTTAGGAGAGTCTCAATCGGGCAAATTTACATTGGGCGTGTGGTCTCCCTTGTGGAGTGGTGCTTAAGCCACACGTTTTTAGACACGGATCGCCCGGGCTGGCTACACTTCATGGCCAATTTAAAGTGCAAAATGCTCAATTTATTTTTCAAATTGCTAATTTTATACGTTTCTTGCTCATACTTATTTTTTTATTTTGAGCGTTTTTGAAGTTTTTCCTGGGACATTCATTGTGCTTTTTGTGTCTTTTTTACCTTTATATTGCTCAAACAGCATTTTCTAGTGCTCTTTTGTGACGTATATATTGCTCAAACAGCTGGTTTAAGTGCTCTTTTGATTTTGTTTAAGTCGGAGACGAGCCAGCCAACGGCTGAAAGTCTCCTTAATAAAGAAATAAAAAAAAAATTGTTTAATGGCACCTTTTTCAATGAGAATGTGGGTTAATCTTCTTTATCGACATCGCCTTTGTTAGCCGAGACACAGTATCATTACTTATCGCTGTCTTGAAAATACCATATGGAAATTGATCTGGGTTGTTGGCTCATAAACTTTCAATTTAAAGAAATAATTCCTGAATATCATTGGAATTATTTTCTATTTTATATTGCTCAGTGTTCGTTTTTAATTGCTCATTTTTACTTTCCTGCATGAATTATTTTCTTTTCTTTAAGAACGATTCATATTTTACGATGGCTCATCCTCATGTTCAAGCATACATTTATCTCCTGATTTCTGGAACTTTTTCAGTTTTTAAAAGATATTTTCATTTTTTTTTTTTTTTTTTTGGAGAAATAATCACGATTTTACAGCATATTTAGATTTAAACAGTGATAACTGTGCGCTTTGTGTGGGACATTTTAGATTTATTTATCGCGGTTAATCAATATGACATTGCTCATTTTGCCACTTTTATGGGAAAATATATTCAACTGCAGGTGACGTAGGTGAGTTATTTCGTGCTCAAATTTCCTAATTTAGTGGAGATTCATCCTTATTTAATTGAGCGTATTCTATTTACTATTACCCTTTTTGCCATTTTCACCACTCACATTCAAATTATTAAAAGAAGCTTTTTATTTGTTTATTGCCTTTTTCTTCATTTCAATTGCAACTTTTGTTTTTGTTTATTGGTGGCAAACATACTTTTGAACATAAAAACCAATAAATGATCCATAAAATATTGGAAAACGTTCCATAAAAAACATCCAAATGATCCATAAAACTTCGGAGAAAATCCTTAAAAAAATGTGAATGATCCATAAAAAATATCAATATGATCCATATTTAATTTAAAATTTAGCAACAGAATTGTAAAAATGTACCGCTAAATTTCTAAGGAATGAGCATTGAAATTGTACGAATTACCCATAAACATATTGCAATTGATCCATAATACATTCAGCAGTGAACCTTAAACTAAAGAAAGTGATCCATAGAAAATCATGTTTGCGCACTTAAAAATATAGCCATGTTCGTATTAATGAAAGCAACTTCCTCAGAGCAGTCTCGTTTTGGACAGCTTGAAGCTGAAATAGGTTTTATTAAACTAATATAAAATCAAAACCAATCTTAATGCTTATAATAAAACCTATTTCAGCTTCAAGCTGTCCAAAACGAGACTGCTCTGAGGAAGTTGCTTTCATTAATCCGAACATTCTTGATGAACAACATAGGATATAACCTCAAAATGTCAGAGGGATCAACACCACCGTTGAGTAAAGAACAGAACAGCGATAGAAACTGTACGCTTTGTGAAGGCCATGACCACGTAGATGATATGGTCCAGTGTGATGTCTGCGATTTCTGGACCCATTATAGTTGTGCTGGTAAGACAACAGCTGTAAAGGAGGTTACGTAGACGTGCTCTAAGTGCACAAATATGCTGAAGGTGGCAAAAGGAACCAAGAAGTCTGTCCCAAAGAAACCACCTAGCAGAAACAATAGAGCGAGGCGTGATGCCGCAACCGAATCTGGAAAAGGAAGTACCAATGAGGTCAGCCTGGAAAAATCCCTAGACCAGTTACTGCAGGAGAAAAGCGCAAATAAGAAAGCGCTGGAGGAAGAGAAATTCCTCCATGAAAAGCGATAGGAGGCTGAGCGGGAGATTTTCAAACCGAGTGTTATCTTCCGTCACTCTTTCAACAAAGATTTGGCTAGATTTAGCATTTAGGGAATCAATTATTATTTTAGTTAAGCACGCAAACGATGTAGAATGAGCTACTTACTAGTTACTTAGGGTAAATCATGTATATAGCGTTTAGGAACAAATTATAGGTTACCAGATGTTAGGATCAAATTGTAGTATCTAGATTAAGCAAATATAGGGTTATTAAATTCAATATTTGCACGAATTCCACCTCAAACTAACCTACTTCAGTAGCTACATAGAGGTAACTTTAAGACCAGAAGGTCCCGAAGAAATGTGCTCAACTTTTTGGCTAAGCTCTGGTACTATCTTCGGTCCCAAGCTTATCGATGCACCCCTATAAAACACGAGAAAATCCACGAACCACTCATTTTACCTGTCAAACTTTCATAGCGAATCAAAACAAGCATTGTGTAGTACTAGAATTTATACTAGAATGGGGTACGTTAATCGATTTGCTTGGGACCAATACGCAAGTCAAGTAGTGAGCCAATTTAAAATCGTTAGTATTGTATTGATTGTTGGTAGCTAGTTCACTACAAATAACTACAATTTAATTAAACGATAGGTATATTAACAAATTTAGGCAAATAAAATAATTTAGCTGTAAAACGTTTTTTAGATGGTGTTCGGTCTGGGAAGGCACTTTCCCTTTCGACAGTGGACTGTATCGGCAATGATTGGTGGAGGAGGCAAGCGTCGATCTAAATCAAACTCTTTGAGCTCTGAAAAGAGCTGAGGGTGGGGTTCAACACTTGCTCCGAACCAGGGATGTGTGCTGGGTAATTATTTAAACGGCGACCGCTACGCTAGTAACTACTTTTATTCTCTACTGCTTTCCTTTACAAAGGTTTGCTTTCTTCTGCTGCTGATGCTTGCTCGTGGCCACGTGGCTGATTGGTTAGTGTTGTTTGTCGCTGTTCGTCAGCGGCGATTGTCAAGATGGTTGGTTCACGTTCGGCGGAGACGGAACAGATGGTTTGGAATTGTATCTTCTTTTCCTCTTTTTTTCTCGTTCATACTCCGACCTATCTAAGGTTTGGTTCAACCTTCACAGTTCCGTTGAACCAAACCTGACGTCTGTCATTTCTGACAGCGACCGTTACCGTAGCTCTCTGAATCTCCCACAGGGTTGTCACTGGGTTTGGCGGTACAGGGTTATCCCAATATTCCGAACAGCCATGATCCATAAATTAGACGTATATTATTCACGGTTTGGACACTGTATTATCAAACGGTGGCAACTAACGATTTTAAATTGGCTCACTACTTGACTAGCCTATTGGTCCCAAGCAAATCTATTAACGTACCCCATTCTAGTATAAATTCCAGTACTACACTATGTTTGTTTTGATTCCCTATGAAAGTTTGACAGACAAAATGAGGGGCTCGTGGATTTTTCTACGTTTCGAGGGGTGCATCGATTAGCTTGGGACCGAAGAGAGTACCAGAGCTGAGCCAAAGTTGAGTACGTTTCTTCGGGACCTTTTGGTCTTAGATTTACCTCTATGGTATTATTAATTTTGATCCATAAACCATGAAAAATTGCTCCATTACTGCTTAACTACTTAGATTTACTGTCCTGCTGTGTTTTTAGGTAGATGTGCGGAGCGATGGTCAAGCGTCTAGAATTAGCTTCCAAAAGAAGCTTCTATAATAATCTTCTTAAGAAAAAATGAAAAATAAATGTTAATTTTATGGATCATACCTAGGGTAGGTGTTCCAGTTGTTGGTAGACATGCTTATTTTGGTGTGTTCCAATTATAGTCTATATCGAGGGGGGCGACACATCCAAATCTCAATTCTAGATGCTCAACAGATCTACCACTAGCGAATCAATCTTCGAAAAATATTCTTTTATTTCTCGCATCTACTAGCATCGCGTCTCATCTTTTTACAGGAAATCTTCAGAATCGTCATCAATCTTCTTTCTATCTACTCAGCGTGCGCGCAGCTAGCCGAAGCCTTCTCCGTTCTTGGGTTCATTCGCCGCAATGCATCTCAATTCACCGACGTGCACACATTAAAAGCCTTGTTCTGTGCTTTAGTGCGAAGTATCCTGGAATATGCTGCTCCCATTTGGGCACCGTACCATACATCTCAGGTGATCCGCATCGAACGTGTGCAGAAATCATTCATTCGCTTTGCTCTTCGGCACCTACCGTGGAATGATCCTGTCCATCTACCTGCATATCCAGAACGATGTCAACTAATTGATCTGGAACTGCTATCGGCAAGACGGCTGAAATTGCAGCGGCTGGTTATATTCGATATCGTCCAGAATAACGTCGACTGTTCGGATCTTCTCCTGCAAGTATCACTGAACGTTCCACAGCGTCAGCTGCGGTACTCAGCACTTATCGCAGTTCCCGCACATAGAACATGTTATGGTCATAACAACCCGCTCAGTTCTTGCCTCAGAGCTTTCAACAATGTTAGTGATTTGTTTGATTTTAATGTGTCCAAAAATTGTTTTAAAAATAGGATTAAAAACATAGCATAAGTTAAACTAGTCTGTACGACACTGTCGAAGACGAAGAACAAATAAACAAATAAACAAATAAAGAAACAAAACACAATTTTTCCTGCATCGTAGCTACAGTCGCCCCCCTAGGTCTATATACATATGTTTTTTAATTTGATCAATAAACCTTGAAAAATTGCTACATTAGTGCGTAGCTACTCAGGTTTACTGTTCTGCCCGTGTTTTTTTTTTCAGAAGAGCAGAACGATGGGCGAGCGTCTAAAATAAGCTTCTTAAAAAGTTTCTAAATGAAAATTCCATAGCTTCATAACAATATTATTATAGAATCTTCTTTTGGAAGCTAATTCTAGACGGTTGCCCGTCGCTTCGCACATCTACCTTAAATACACGGGCAGGACAGTAAATCTAAGTAGATAAGCAGTGGGGCAATTTTTCAAGGTTTATGGATCAAAATTTATAAAAATAGTGTCCTAAACATGAATAATATACGTCTAATTTATGGATCATGCCTATATTTTTAAGTGTGCAAACTTGATTTTTATGGATCACTTTCTTTAGCGAGTAACATTCATTGCTGAATATTTTATGGATCAATTGCAATATGTTTATAGGTAATTTGTACAATTCCAATGCTCATTATTTAGAAATTTAGTGGTACATTTTTACAATTGTGTTGCTAAATTTCACATAAAATATTGATAATATTGATATGTTTTATGGATCATCCACACTTTTTTAGGGATTTTCTCCGATGTTTTATGGATCATTTGGATGTTTTTAATGGAACGTTTTTCAATATTTTATGGATCGTTTTATCAATTCTAAAGGTGCAAACTTAGGGCTGCCTTTATTGGTGAACCCCTGTAGTATTTAGTCCAATTTGAGATTTTTCATTGCTTGTGCTTTGTTAATTAGGGTACGTATATATTTTAGTCATAGAAGTACCAGATATGTTTTGCAGTGTTAGGTACTCAATTTTGTAGTCTGTGAGAGGGAAATCACAAATCGAGTGCAAGCAAAATACATGGCATGTTGAGAAATTGAACTAGTGAGGGCAAATTTTCTCTCTTAAATTTGAATTTTTTGGCTCTCTGAGAACTGGTAGCAGACCAGGTAAAACTGTATGCGAAAAAATAATTTTTATTTAATTGCAGCTTGGTTAACAATAATTTCCGCGAAAAAACTAAACGAAAAAGTCCCTGACTAATTTATTTAGGTTGTCGTTCATTTTGTTTTTGACCTGAATATGCACCGAAAGCGAAATATTCCCACTTCTATCAAATTCTATATGGGTATTTTTATCACTTCCTACCAGCGGAACAGCGCCATCTCTGTGGAAAATGGCCGGACGATATGATTAATTGACCTTGTACCGAACCGTGAGCTGCTTTGGAGCACCTCAACGACTTCGATTTGGCTGTTTATGTTGTGCTGTTCCGCTGCTCCATATCGGACCGCATTTTGTTGGATCTATTCTTCGGCTAGTTGCCCACTTCCCAACTAACAATTTTAGCTGCAGATTAGCTTATACAGCCAAAAATTAGCTTATACAGCTAATTTTTGTCTGTATAAGCTAGTCTGAAGCTAAAATTGTTTGTTGGGTTGTCTCTCAGTGGATCGTGCTGCTTCTCCAGTTAGTGTGTAAGGTTGATAATATTGATATCCTTTTTTATTACATTATTTGGAACAACTATCTGCCCAAGTCTCAGGATTACTGGAAACAAGAAAGAGCTTTTAAATTAATTTGAAATGTAATTCTCAAAACACGTAAATCATCATGATTTCAAAATTGAAGCATGCCGTTTATTCACACGAGCCGTTGACATAGTTTCAGTATATGGGCAGAAAGGAATTTAATTAGAATTTTTCTCATTTTCACCGTCCTTTCGTCGTTTAGCATTTCAACTGATGACATCAACTTTCACCCATTTTCCCTCTAAGGAAAACGCTCTTTTAAATATGTTATAAAACATGGCATGTCTCTATTCATGTTTCAAAATCGGACAACGACAAAGTTTTGCACTAAAATCTGAAATGCAAATATTCCGGTCACTTTTATACACCGCCGCTCTCACTATACTACACACCAACGGGCCTCTCTGTCTGCTCCCTCCTAGCTAAATATGTGACATCTCACCTAGCCAGTAGAAGATGGGAAAGAAGTTACACAACAGGGTGAGCTTGTCTGGAAATTGACTTTTCCAAGGCTGGCAGCAACCACTAACTGATCCTGCTGGGCTGTCGCCCACATTGACTGACAGATGTGACGTGATACTTTTTCGGCAGATTGCTACGCTGTCGGTGTGCACACGTTGATGCAAATACGGAAAGAATGTCGAAACATATGCAAATTTCCCCGGAACGGTGGCTGGCTAACCAACCAACGCTGCCAACTGCCCAGTTCCACCGTCGCTAATGTATGGAATGTAGGTGTAGGTGGTAAATATTCACGCCAACGGACGCCAGAAGGAAATTTTGGTAAGCTGAAAATTTAAATCAACGAGCTCGGCCCTAAATGGAAACGGCTGGATTTGTTGACACAGTGCCCCTTTTCCTTGTTTAATATGTATTAATGTTACAATATTGAATAGAGAGGAATTTAATAAAGGTTTGAATCATCAAGCGAACAAAATTTGCTGAATGGATAGTTGGGTTTTGACTGGCTTCATGTTGCAGATCTGCAGATTTTGATTTGGCAGCAGGAATGGGATATTTTTTAGTGCTACCAGAACATAATATTTTGATTATTCTTTTAGAAATATTTTCATGAGATAGGTTTGGTAAGACGCCCCTTGGGGTATAAAGGGCACCCAACAGTATTATTCGAAGACTCACATTGCGTAGATTTGACTAATACTGATCCGTATTTCAACTAAATTCAGTTTTTTCGCGGTGCTCACCAATATTATCTTACTGCTTTAAATTTTGTTGCTGAACAAACATATCGTCTGGGCCTCCAGGGTTCGAAACTCGTCACCAAAGCTGGTTATAGGCTCAGATATAACATTCCTGACTTACGCCGATCTGGCTCTGAACACGGTCCGGTGAAGGACCGTGTCAACCCTACCACGACTTCCCTGCTTGCATAGATCACCATGGGTCCATGATAGGCGACTAAATACCGTATGCGTGATAATGTTTGCACAATTGAGCAATGTAAAAATTGAAAAAAGTCTCAAAAATGTTCTTTTCGACTTTTTTTTATTTATTCAAAAGGGGAGAGTCTTAAACTATGTTAATCATCGATCGAGTTTCCACTTGCTGCAATTACGGCCTCCACACGCTTCCGGAATGCACGGCAGGTTCTAATAATGTATACATACATACATACTATAGTCTGGATTCATTTCTCTCCAGGTACGGGTCAATGTTTGTCTGAGGCTTGCTGTACTCGGGTGGCGTTTAGAACAGGCCTTGGCCTTCATGACGCGCCATATTGAGTAATCCAGCGTATTAAGATCGGGGCTGGATGGCGCCCAGAACGGAAGATGTTCCTGCAACCACTTCTGAGTGCGGTTCGAGGTTTGGCCCGGAGCCGCATCTTGTTGAAATACAACATTTGGCTTCGGACCGTACTGTTCTTTGATCCACGGAAGAACATACTTACTTAAAATCCCGATGTAGACCTCCGTGTTGACCTTGTCGCCTTCTGGAATGAACACCGGGTCCATTTTGTTGACATCGGAAGCCACCAATCCAAACACCATAACGCTAGCATGATGCTTGGTCAGATACACGTTCTTGTGCTCGTCGGCCACGTCTTTTACCGGAAGAGAACTAATATACCGGTCGGTTCTGGAATTTGATATGGGATCGACGGTAAACATGCTGTCGTCGGTGAACAGGATTACCGGATTTTTTCGCTTAAGGAAGTTCAAGATTTTCTTGCATCGTTCGACTCGTAGCTCCCGGATGCGGTTGGTAATCATGTGAGTTTTTTTTTTGCCGTGACCTCGACTTCACCCCGCAATCTTCCTCTACGATCTTCCGTGCCTAAAGTCACTGATCCCGTGTTCCTTTACCATTTTCCTTATTGAACGCACTGGATTCACCCGAATCTTCCTTTTGATAGCAGGGATAATCATCGGAACCCGAGCTGACCTCGGACGACCTGTGGCCACCTTCGCTGATAGTTGTCATTTCTTTTCTCGGTCTAAAACCCTTTTGACGGTTCACCGGGGCACTCCCACGGCGATTGAAATCACGAATACGCTGCCACTTCGTCATGGTGCAACAGTCAAACTAAGTATATCATTTTCTTTTATACACAGCCTACTACGGTATGAGCTCTAGGTTACGTGCAAGCAAAGAAAACCAAGGCATTGTATGCACAGGTGAAACGGAAACCTTATTGGTACGAAACATTATCACACATACGGTACAACGAGAGCAGATAGCGGCCCGGATCAGGGAATGGAGAAAAACCGAGAAAAATACAAAACAGATGAAAATGAAAAACAGTAAAACGGAGGAGCGAAGGTGTTTGCAAGGAGTGGAATGTTGCAAAGATCACCAGAGTCGAACCTGGTGGTCACAGCAAGTTCCAGTAGTAACAAGTGTCTAGGAGAGCAGCAAGTATTCCAATGAGAGCTATGTGTTGTGCTAAGCCAGATGTTCACACCGAAATCCAGAAGTAGCACTCTTGTGAGTGAATAAATAAAATTTACGGAATAGGACTGACATTTTAATTAACTAATATGCGACCGTGATAAATCGGTACTCGGTGAGCTACAAAATAATTGGAATTATGGAGAGAAGCTTGAGAAGGCTAATTTTTTTCCTTGATTTATTTTCCATGCTGAGCACCAATGCTACCGCCAGGGAGGCAGCTCCCACACCTGGACCCTACCTATCGACCCATCAACTCATGATCAGAGATGTTATGCCTCAGAACATCCCGACTGGGATTGAACCCAGACCTGCTGGAGTGAGACGTAATCACGCTTACTACTACACCACCGGCGCCCAGAAGGCCAATTGCTTGCGCTAAAAAAAATAAAGATCTGATTTCGGTAAGCTTTCAAAATCATTTAAATCCTTTGAATACTCATAAAATAAATGAAAATATGTAAATGGAGTACAAAATCTTACGCCAAAAATAACTATGCTACTAAAAGGTGTTGAGTCGAGACGTTGAGAGGTCAACGAGTATCAGCAGAATGCTGATCCAGAGTATCATGCTGGACAATCGTATCCCATAACCCTCACGTGTGTATATTGAAGGGAATTGAACGTTTTCACGATCCAAAACCAACTAAATCTATTTCATTTTCATTAAAATAAAATGCAATTAGATTAAGCGTCACTATATTTTCAACTTCTTCCGGTTTACTGTTTGTTTTGATTCCATGAATATTTCACTGATGATAATTGCGGTTAAAGATGGTGCAAAGCCATGTTATCGATCTATGAGAGTGGCTACAACAGCTGGAGCGTCGACATACTTTTCGAGAGCTGAAATTGCCGATTTCGACTGGCAAAACTGTTTCCGGTTAGCAAAACCAATACTGATAGAATTTTTCAAAAAGCACTTCTATCCGAACTACTGTATCCTACAGCATGTATCGTATGAGCCAAATCAAAAGAAAAGAAACTGAACTTATGACGTGCTGTGCATCTAGAGTTTGGGCAAATGTCAACCTATTTGAACCGTCGTGAGTTGCAAAGGGAAAAAATCAATCTATGGTGTGATAAAAAGAGCACCAGATCCGTAACTCCGTAAGGAAAACAAACAGAGCACGTCTTGCGAGAGTACACACACCCTTTTGAATGATCGTCTGATTTCTAAATATTTCTTGGAAATTGACCCGCTGAAGTTGATTTATTGATCGTGACCACTTTTTGTATGTGCCGAAAAACGGTTTCAGCAACCTGTACCTAAAGAGTAGAACCCTAGTAAAAACTGCCAATGATATAGTTCGGCACTAGGAAACACATGCCATTTAGTGTATAAATCTACGAGTTGTTCGTACCGGGATAAGCAACCAAGCCAGGCACGGAATGATGACGATGACGACGAAGACTACAAAAAAGACTGAGAACCTGCAACTGGGTGCAAAAGTCATGATAACAGGTGGGAAAAACGGCATAATTTTCCATTAAGAGAAGCGAGTGCTGAGGAAATCTTGTCGCTCGGTACATTCGATGAAAGAGGAAGGGATGCTATTTTTTTCTGTGTGAAGGTCCTTCGAAATTGAGGTTGAAAATTTCGCTTCGGCTATAAAATAGCACCTTTACCTATGTTTTACTATTATTGCTTTTAACCCTCTTGTTGGTGCCAAGACCAGGTTGAAGATTTGGTGCTTTTATGTTTTGTTCGCACGTTGTTCTTAAAGCAGTCGGTGTGCGTTTTATTGCTGTTCGGAGTTTGACTCTCGAAACAGACGAATAAGTGTAGTAAGCAACCACAAAGGCACACATCTTAGCTTGCATTGCGTGGGGTGTTCCAGAAAGTATAAATACTAACTTACTGTTTGAGATTGAAACAAAACTAATTATTCTAAACGAACTTAAATTTAATATACATGTTCTATACACAGTGATGGAATTCTCACCAAAATATCATTTTCGCTTGCGATACGTTTTCTCTTGGGAACTTTCCCTCACTAGTTTCACACTCCAATATTTCCTGAGCGAACTTTCTGGGATGAGAGAATGAGATATCGCGAACTTTTTTAACTCGAATCACCAACGTGAGGATACGAAAAATATCAGATCATTTTTTCTCTCTATCTCTTTACACCACATTCGTTCTTGAAAATTGCACTGCACATTTCACAAGGGAAAGATTATAGACAGAACGCTATCCCGAGTAAATCAATACAATCTCTAAAGACTGATAAGTCTGGTACCTGGCTGTCTACTGGCGCCTGTTGTTTAAAGTAGCCGTTATCAGGATGATGTGAACAGTTTTGTGCAACTGATTGATTGGTGCATTGGTTTCTGGCAAAAAAAAAATGAATGAATCAGCACAAGTGTCAACGCGACATTAACGAGGAACGGGGAGGGTAGTGTAAGATTTTGTGACTAGCAATTTTTATATTAAAACCGTTCCTCAGGATAGGGGGTTGCGGAAGGAGGAGCGCCTAATGTATCCTCATTTTCACGAAATACAGTTAATGCATGGCTCCTCTCATCACTAGTGTTCGTAATATCGTTCCTGTAAGCTCTTATGCAATAATTATATGCAGGGGGATGGTTGGAAATATAGGTGGTGGTGAACTTTTTCACTGTGCTATTAGTCCAGTGCTGTAAATTCTCAAAATCATTTGAACATTTTTGATGAAAATGAGAAAAGTAGCTATTCGCTATCAAAGGGGACCTCCTCCGAATGGGTGATATCAGTTGCTTAGTCATTTGACGAAGGCATGGATCATTCTCATTTGAGAAACACTATATATCATTCGATTGAGTGTAACCTACACACAAACGGAGCTCTGGTCGACATTCCGGCGAAAAAGCTAAGCCAACCCGACACCAACCTGACTTCTATCAAACCCCAACCCGATGTTGACCCGACATTGACCCGACATAAACCCAAAATTGACCCGACATTGACCCGACATTGCCTTACATTGATCATTAAATTAGCCTTACATTGATCCGACATCGGGTCGACTTGTCTGTTCGGGACCATTTTCCTGGATTTCTTCCATACTCCACTGTCGTATATCAAATGATACTGAGTGACTCAATTGACAGTGACAATGAGCTTCGAATGAGAAAGGGGCTCTTCAAATTATGGTCATGTGAGAATTCGTTTACACAGAATTGATTGAATGGTTGTAGTGGTTCATCTTCAATCGAATGATATGAAAATTTACAGCACTGAGTTACAAGTATCTACTATTAGCTGGTTGCATTGAGAACTAAAACTATAAATAAATCCGGAAAACTTTGAGATTAGGGCGTAATTTCTTTTGTAAACACACACTTAATTCGCCGATTTCTCGTGAATTAAAGTTCAATCTAAAAAACTAACAACACAGACAGGTAGAGGAATGATTCATTTGGTATAGTATAGTTCGCTAGATTGTGCTTTGATTCGTGAGAAATCGCTGAATGACGTGTTTGTTTACAAAAGCAATTACGCCCAAATCTCAAAGTTCTCTGGAAATGGTATTTAATGTGAAGGATGCGAAAAATATCGGAGAACGAGAAGAAAACAAACAGACACTCTCGCATGATCATCGCCTACCTTTACTCGCTGGAAAAAAAGAACAAAGCTGAGGGAATATTTGGTTGGTTCGAATCACGAGTACGTGTGAAATGATGTGAGATGGAGAGACGAAAGATCTTTCGCGATACGAAATGAAAATTTCTCTCGCTCTACGCTTTCATGAACTTTTTATCATCTCTCGTTCGCGAACTTTTTGTGAGAAGTTCCTTTGGGATTTATCTCTGCAATGAGCTGTGATAGAACTTTTTTTGAAAATGATTTTTCCAACACTGTCTATACATGTGGTTAGCTCAGTATACATATTTTGGATGAATTTTTGGGGGTTATTTGGTAGAATGTCCGACACTTCACGCCATCCATAATAGCTTGTACAGTGGTATCCGGTATCTTTTACTATTTTTTAACCTTTACTTTCTCCTTGATCTTTTTTTAAAGTTCCCGCTTCATCATAGGTTTCAATTGGGCGTAGTTCTGGACAGTTCACTGGATTCATGCCCTTGGGGACAAAATGCACCGAATTAGCCTCATACCATTCCAGCACGCTTTTAGAATTGTGACATCCCAAGTAACATTGCAAGTTTTATGGAGGTTTTAAAGCATACTACAAGTCTAAATCATGGTCTATAGAACCCTTATAAAACCGAAATTGTTACTTGGGATATAGCTAGGTCCAGCCAAAACAATGGTTTTTCACTGTGCTGCCTCAAAAATGGCAGTAGAAGTTTCATTCATTTTTCTGTGACTTTGTGACGAATATTTTACTTCTTTTCCACAGACCACATAAGGTATTTTAATGCAAATTTCGACATTTTCATTTTCTTGAGACGATCATCTACTTGGAACTTATCTTTTCCGGTATAAAACTCCTGTCCTGGGTATTTGTTGGAAGTTAGCTTTGACGTATGTTTTATCATCCATCACGCAAGCAACTGTATCTGGTCAACATTTCCGGGTAGCGCTTCCTTCCCAACTAACAATTTTAGCAATGCAACGCTTTACTCATTTAATTTCTCAAGCCTCAAGCTGTATTAAAATGTTATACGATATGAGGAAACCTTTACTTAATCTCTATACAAGCAAATCTGGTAAACTTAGTCAGCTACTTATGGCTGTTGTGACAGTTGGGACAAACTCTTATTGCATATCTATTTACGCTTCCATACAGCTGTTATTCCTGCTGTTTAGTGGTGTGTGAACTTGAAAGGCGCTTACTCAACCTTTACCCGAATATCCAATAATTACTACACTGCTTTCTCTTGACGCCAGGTTAAATATTGTTCACGTTTTTTTTTTTTTTTTTTTGGAGGGATTTATCATGTTTATTTGACTACGAATCAAATTAATCTAAATTAGTTATAAGCATTACCAACAAATTATTTACACTGTACCGGAACCTGGAATCGAACTCGAGACGACCGCATTGGTGAACCTTGATACTATCAACTTCGCTACGCCAACACTTTCAACTGATGTAAACAAATTTACATGCGCTTCTACAACAAAATCGCTGAGTAGAGGCTTTATAATTGTGCACATGAATCAATTTTCTCGACTAGTTAATTCAGCTTTATATAGAAGCAGAGTAAGCGCTGTAAAACTGCACATGTCTAAAAAAAAACCTAGTTCACTTCACTGTAAAACAGCTATTAAAGTAGCGCTAACACAGTTTATTAGCTGAGTACAGGTTGTCGAAAAAGCACTTTTGATGTTTTTGTTATTCAGCAAGAGTGGATGGTTGTGTAGAAGCCATCAAATAAGTAATATATTCGCTTTACTAGCTTTGTTTTGAAGCTAACAGATTGATTAATATAGAAGTGACATTAGCGTTTATTGGCTGCTGTTATTCAGTGCGACTGACAAATTGAATAATGGTTGTGAAAAAGTTGAGTAAACGCTCTCCAAAACAATTTTGCTAGCTTCTGCTTGTAGCTGTATCTGCAGATTTGTTTCAGCTACTTTACAGCACAACGCTCGAAAATTTGGCTTATAAAGCTGAAAATGTTAGTTGGGTTGAGCGGGTTTGCAGGCGTTCATCGTGGATTGGGAAGTTTTGAACCTTGAATGCATGTAATCCAGCTCTTACCTTGACCTTCTGCACGTAACTTTGCCGAACACCGACCTTTTTGGCAACATCAGGCTTAGAAATGTTGGGATTTCGGGTGAAATTACTCTTCACCTTTCCCTCCGTCTACCTAAATGCTGCTACTGGTTTCCTTCCTTGCTACGTGATTGTGATCCAATATCAACCGGTCCCTTAACCTGTTTATAGCTTTTGATACGGTTGAATTATTGATATGCAGTATTTATCCTAAAGCTCGATGGGACAGCTCCGCATTTTCGGTGTGAGCGTACAACATTTTTTCACGCGTACTCACTTGACTCACTTCTAGCTTAACGGCATCGAAACAGACATTAACGCAATTTCCAAGATATAAATAATAAACTTCAAAGATAAACTATGCAAAGTTTGCTTAATTTTCTCCAAGTAGGAATAAAGATACAGTCAGTGGTAAGTGTTGCAATAATTTCATGTTCGCTCTTTTTATTCTGTATCCTAGCAGGGTGGCCAGACCTACCGATTTATCGGTAGTCCTACCGATTTTTGGGATGCCTACCGATTCACAGACGATTTTTCTCTTTTCCTACCAAGAATCTCAGATTTTAAGGCTGTGTTCCATTTTGTGAATTTTCGCTTAAACTTTACACTTCGAAAATAAGGTATAGTGTTCGAAAATCCCTCTGTTGTTGATCGTTTGATTTTTGACAAAGTGTTTGTTAAGATAGATTCCTGATCGGTCAGAAATCCTACTATAAGATTTATTTGAAATGTTAACATCTGTCAAATTTAAGTGAAAATTCACCATTGTAATCACCAGTAATCTCGAAAATGTTCGAAACCTATGTTTCGTTTTCCGTATAGTCAGTCATCTTGATCGAACGCGATGTGTTTTGCAACTCCAATTTAACGTATACACGGAGACGAAAGACTACCCAAAACTAAGTACTTTTCCCTCGACTCCCGGGTTCAGCCCAATAACCCAGATATGAGTAAATCGCATATAGTAGTTTTCATTTAACACCAGCAAAAAAAAAATATACGTACTCTTAAGTATATTTTACCTAAAATTAAGTTTAATTCACGTAAATTTGAGAATATGTAATTTACTCAAAAGTAACTTATTGGGCTTAACTATATCGTTGGGTCAAATCTCTCGCTTTATGTTTGACAACAACAACGAGTGCAAGTGAGAGACTCAACGCAAAACTAAGTAAAAATAGTTCAAATTTTAGGTAGCATTTTTTATCCGTGTACGGTAAGAAAAAAGTACCCAAAAGTATGTTCTTTTCACTCATCTCGGCACTATCAACAATCAATACGAAACTAACGATTTTAAATTGGCTCACTACTTGACTAGTCTATTGGTCCCAAGCAAATCGATTAACGTACCCCTTTCTAGTCAAAATTCTAGTACTACACAATGTTTGTTTTGATTCGCTATGAAAGTTTGACAGATAAAATGAGGGGTTAGTGGATTTTCCTATGTTTCGAGGGGTGAATCGATTAGCTTGGGACCGAAGAGAGTACCAGAGCTGAGCCAAAAAGTTGAGCACGTTTCTTCGGAACCTACTAGTCTTAGAGTTACCTCTATGGCACTATGGTGCAGGAATAAAAAAGTGAGAAAAGCGGGTCAAAGTAGTTTTCATTTACTTGCACGGAATTCGTATGGAATTTTCTACTAGCTTTCTACCCAAAAGTAAGTTAGTTGTACCCAAAAGTAGGTAAATATGATAATACTCAACGTTATACCCTGGACAGACTATGGCTTATATCATTTAATATAGGCTGTCTTGCAATGAGCATTCATATATAGGATTTCCAGTGAAAACTAGATGTATGAGTTGCAAGACAGCCTATATTACATGATATAAGCCATAATCTGTCCGGGGTATTAGGTTCCCACACTTTACTACCCCTGTGGGGTGGTTTTGCTCCTCCGTTTTTGACAACAACTTTAACTTTTCTTACCGTGTACGAATGAGTTTTTTTTTTACGATTAATCGACATTCTCTGTCTGTTGCTATTTTCTGTTTCTTTCTTTTTTGATTTCGTGTTCCGTTCGTCCTACTCGCACTTACTTGTTATTCTTCATTGTTACTGTTAATATTCGCATCTTTTGAGGGGTACGAACTACTCACATCATTGAACCAATAGGTGTATAACGGTTCTCTTTCTGTTTAAAACTAATAGAATGTCGGACATCTAGGAAATCGTATAGGGGGAGTACACCAGTATTGACCATACACACTAAAAAAATCTGAATTTTACTGGTGATGTAAACATCCATGCATGCAAACATTCATGCATGTAAACTTCCTTTTCACGTAAACTAGCAGCTTGCAAGAAATGTTGCAAACAAAGGTGGAAAGTTGCATACAATATATGGAATATTGCATGACATGTATCATAAATTTACACGATTTATAATGTAAATTTGTATGATTTATGACGCTCCATTTATGTACATCATACATAACGGAAATTTACACTACTTTTTTTTTAGCTGTGTAGGTTCCTATTTTGGCCACACCTCAGAAAACCGATTAAATTACAATATTCGTGCATCTTGTGGTCAAAATGTTTATGTACAGTGACATACATTGTACACCGATGAATGCGATTTGTACCAAAAAACTGAACGCAACTGAACATCTCAAAATTGTAAACACCGTGAACGATTGTCAAAAGGTGGCCAACATAGGAACATGACCAATACTGGTGCGTTTACCCTATTCAAAAAACATCGGTTCGAAAGTCCGAAATTGCGCGTGATTTGTTTTCATGCTGGTGCAGCAATATTGGAAGATTGCCGTAAAAGCTCGACGCAGATGTCGCCACTGCATGATGATGATAATGTTGACAGACTGCATATAAAATTCGTGAAAATTAGCATTAAATTATAATTTTCATCAAGCCTGTGTAAAATCCTTCCAATATAACATTTGAATTGAAGAAGAAAATGTTTTCACGATCAGAATGATGTGCATCTTTGACTTTTCCAGATGAACTTTCATAAGATATATTCATTCCATTTCACAGCTCCATCAATGCTGCATCGTACATATGATGTAAACAGAAGTAAATTGCTCAATTACACAAAATAAAGATGATTTGGCATCTTGTTATCACTTTATGAACCATCTAGCACCATTTTATAGTATGGTGCGTGTTGAGTAAATTAAGTTCCGTTGCGTTTTCCGTCGAAAATTGTGAGTATCAATATGTTTACCTAAAAAAGGCCAAAATGAACATTTATTGAATATTGGCGTCCTATACAACCATTTCTCCATTATCACCAGCATGATACAATATTTGCTAAATAATTTCACTTAATTTCCACTTTCATCCTAGTGGAAATCGCTTATATTCATCATTTTCCGAAAAATGCAGCTGCGCAGGAGATAACCTCTACCTGTGGGTGCAAACTTGTTATGCATAATTTTCCATGAAAACATCTCCGATCTATACCGAAATAATAACAGTTAGTTTGCAAACACGTTTTCTTACACGATTCAAGCAAAAGTTTCCACGGGAAATTATTAGTTTTTCTTTATGGACCGATTTGCCCTAGAAATCGTCTGCTTTACTTGGATAATTTGGAAACTATCCTCCTTCTAGTAGTTCTCACTTCGAAATGTAGGTGGCGAAAGCTTGGAAATGTTTCACTGCAAGACGCCAATGGAACAAAACGTTTTCAATCTAGCTCCATTTGTAAAATGTAAAGTGTATAACAACATTTTAATCACATTAGCCTCTCGGGGTCTCCTTTTACATTTTTCGAAAGATTTACTGTTCATGCACAGGAAAAAATTCTGAATTTTAACTATCGCGTAAAATCTCCCTTCGTTTAATGATGAGCTATACTTGGCATAAACAGCGAAATCGTTTACAAGCTTGCATACAATATTGCTAATTTATGCGATATTTTGCTTAAATTTACACAAAATATCGCGTAGTTTTATGCCAAATCTAGCGTTAATTTTATGTGCGCTATATGTCGCAGAAATTTACATGAATTTTTCGAACGGTGTGGCATCTAACATATTTAATAGCGATCTATGTATATTCATTTAACGTCTATAATTTGGTTATTTTGGCTATTTTGGTTATAATTTGGTGCAGTGGTTGCTGAGAACCACACCGTTCTTAATTTCCTAACACAACCAAGTGTTGGCTACTTCAATCTGAACAACGCATTAGGTCCTAAATAACATTGACAGATTCTCTTCGTCGACTTTCCCCTTCTATCCCCTCGGCCATGTAAAGACTAAAGCTAGCCGTTATAAAATTTTCGGTTGCATTCGGCTCTAAAGAAAAAAATCATGAAATTCAATCTCACCACAGTTTGGAGAGATTTGCAGCTGGTGAGTTTTATAAGCTTCATATTCTGTAATATTGCAATTGCAATATCAACCGCAGTTGGGTGCTTGCGGGGTGGCCACATTATTTTTTTCATTATCGGTAGGTTCTCAAAACTTTTATCGGTAGTTATCGGTAGGCCTTAAGACGGCTTTCCCGAAATTCCATGATTGCTGCACCAGCAATCATTTGACAAAACGTTTTCAAATTTCATCAATTGTGTTTTGTGTGCGGCTCTCACATTCCCTTTTGTTTTCCGCTATGACCTCGATCGCATGTGGTGTATTGTTCAATCGTGGCGGTGTGATGATTCGGGAATGTTCACGCTAGTGTGGTGTGATCAGACACGTTCGGTCACGCAGTGCTTGGGCTTGGCTCTGGGTTTAATGGATGAATGGAAATTATATGGAAGAAAAGTTATGGGGTGTTTACACTTATGCTATTTCACTAGCGCTAATGAGCTAGCTGCTAGCAAAAAAGCTCACTAGCATAATGTAAACAGGGAATCAGCGTCTTCTTCTTCTTCGTATATCAAGCTTATTGAATATCGTATATTAGCTTATTGCGTGCTCTCAACTTAGAGTTCTTGATGCACTTCCACAGTTATTAATTAAGAGCTTCCGATGCCTGTACCATTTTTGCATTGATATGATTGTGTGGCAAGCAGTGATGGAAAAGTTCACAAAAACTCTCTATGACTCGCGAACTTTTCCCTTGGTGAACTTCGTGAAATATCGCGAACTTTTCCAACACTGGTGGCAAGTCTAATCATACTTCTATACCCAGGGAAGTCGAGAAATTTGCCAACCCGAAAAATTCCTAGACCGGACCGGGAATCGAACCCAGCCACTTCAGCATGGTCTTGTTTTGTAGCTGCGCCTTTACCGACTGAGCTAAGGGAGGCCCCAGCGTCTACCAGCATGAAATTTCAGGAGCAACTGAAATTCGTGCTAGTTGGCGAGTACCTAGGCGAGTAAGAGAGGTGACACAGTCGGAAGCAGTGTTAGCATAGAGGTAACTCTAAGACTAGAAGGTCCCGAAATAACGTGCTCAACTTTTTGGCTCAGCTCTGGTACTCTCTTCTGTCCCAAGCTAATCGATTCACCCCTCGAAACATAGGAAAAACCAATAACCCCTCATTTTGTCTGTCAAACTTTCATAGCGAATCAAAACAAACATTGCGTAGTACTAAAATTTCGACTGGAATGGGGTACGTTAATCGTTAGCTTGGGACCAATAGGCTAGTCAAGTAGTGAGCCAATTTAAAATCGTTAGTTTTGTATTGATTGTTGGTGTTAGTTTGTTTACTAAAATGAATCATGCCCATTTTGTTATGGCAAGTTTGCTATAAGAATTGCTCCTCGTGTTTATTAGCGAAATTCACATCAAAGATCGATTAATTGCGTAAGAAATCAGTTTGGCACGGAATTTGTGACCAGCTTACACATTCGGGTCATATTAAACAGGTCAAAAACCGTCCAAATCCACCAAAAAAAAATTTTGTTTTGAATTTCTGTATGGCATAATAGTGAACTTTTCGTGAACATTAACGGCAAAGAACTCACCAACACTGGGAGACCGTGAGTTCCTGCCCACCTGTCATTTTCCATCGCGGGCGAGTACACTATCGCGAGTAAATCCTCACAGATGTAAACACCCTATTAATCTTATTTAACGATCGTGTGCTTAAACAGATTTTTCGGTTGTATTGGTCCCGGGCGTCGCATGGTGGTTTGGTTGAATTAATTTTAGTTTTTCGCATACGTTTTGTTCTCGAGTGCACAGAGTTTTTCGGTAGATTTTGTTGGTCTTGTGCGCCATCATTTGGTCTGATTGAATAAGTTTTGGTAATTTTGAAGTTCTCGATCATGTTGCAGATGTAATTATACTTGCATTTTCCTTTGTTGCACGGTATGGTTGCGATCGTGAGTGATCTTTTATTCGTTTATTGTGATGAGCCTTTGGCTGATCGGAGTGTGTGAGTGGAATTTGTGACGATAGGCTCCGGCAAGGAGATGGTGTGAAAATTATATTGAAGAATGGTTAATCGTATCAAACTATTGTGCAGCTTTAGAATTAACAGCACAACATGTGTGACACAGGCAGTGTTGGAAAAATATCAAAAAATCAAATCTCACCAACGCTCAAGATCACGCTTGATTTTCGTAGACAAAAATCAACAAGCAAACTACTGCGGTTGATTTTGCAAGCTGTGATATCGCAGCTCGGAATATCAAGCTAACAAAACTCACCAACTGCAAATCTCACCAAACTGTGGTGAGATTGAGTTTAATGATTTTTGCTTTACACCCGAATGTAACCGAAACTTCCATAATGGCTTGCAGCAGCGTCTGTCATCGGTGAAGATTAAAAAGAGATGGCAAACTATGCTTTCTCTTTCTAAAAAACGATGTGTAATGGAATCATTTTTGTGTCGTGTAAACTCTCAGCTTGATTTTAGTTCGTTGTGAATAGTCTCGCAATATCAAAGGAGCTTGTAAAATCAATATCAAGCATGATATTTTGTGATATCACGCGTGATATTGCGAGCGCTTGAGAGCGGAAAAATATCAATTGATTTCTGATTTTGCCAACACTGGACACAGGTGTTAAAAAACTGTCATTGGATCTATTATTTTATGTTATTTATGATTATTTTCATCTCTTCAATTATGGGAAATCTTTAGATTCACTTATTTTTGCTTACGTTCAGGTTGGATTTATTGATTTAAATTTTGTAAGTTTATATTCAGTTCTTGGATAATGAAAGATCATTACATTCACTTCATTCAGCCTTCGTTCAGGCTGGATCTGGATCGATTGATCTTAATTATTTAAGTTTGTTTTCAGCTCATGGATAATGAAACATCATTACTCAGAAATGATAACAAATTGTACCGAAGCCATAATCACATAACTTATCAAGGTGAATCCTGATCATACAAACCTAACCATCTAGCCTAGGGTGTCCCAAAATTGCACTATGTCTGGAAATCTGAGGGCTCAACCTCCAAATGATAGCTAAGGGTGTTACAAACAAACTTTTGTATGGCGGCAACTCTGGGAAATGTTGTTTAGAGGTCGCCCCGACGAGATTTTTGAAAAAAGTCCATTTTTTATAGCTATTATCCAATAAATATTTTTAGTTCTTTAAATTTCAGTGAAATCTCACCCTTTTATATTTTTCGCAGATTCCCAAGGGTTAAAACTACAAGAGATAAAAAATGCTACGGCATGTTGTGTCCAATTTGTTAGTTACAATTTTTCAAATTCGCTAAAATGATGTTTTTTGTTGTACATCACTGCATTCAATCATCAAAATTGGGTATGAAATATAGCGTTATTATCAATCAAATGCAGCAGAAGTATGGGAAATTTTATAAGCAAAAACATTGCCCAAGACACTTTAACCTTATTTTTAACCGTTAAAAAGTTATTCGTGAATATACTATCAAGTTCATAACAAGGACATCACCCAGTATTTTCATCTAGAAAGTCATTCAATGGCTATACTCTATATCTTCGCTATCTTCATCATGCATTCATGATAACCAGTCATTTGCAGTGCAATTCTCACCCACTTTAAAAGCTATCTGCACACCGCCATTGAAATTTAGTTCAACGAGATCGTTATCATTAGCGCCAACTTTGCCGCATATTAAAATAATTGGTTCTCCTATATCCGAAAAGAATCCAAAGCATCCTGCAATCGGCCATGGCCCACCCTTAAGACGAATCAGAATGGCAGCTAAGTAGCGATGAAGATGAAGATAATTGCTTCGA
This sequence comes from Ochlerotatus camptorhynchus, assembly GCF_037179485.1. Taxonomy (NCBI): domain Eukaryota; kingdom Metazoa; phylum Arthropoda; class Insecta; order Diptera; family Culicidae; genus Ochlerotatus; species Ochlerotatus camptorhynchus. The sequence goes on along the minus strand of NW_027041115.1, from coordinate 182,204 downwards.
AAATTTTCATTCACCTTCCCTACCGCTGATTCTGTTATCTTTTCACTAAAATTTAGAGGACAAGGAACGGAGAATAGCCTTCATCTTACCCCAATTGGATGCGCCTTACTTGGTCTGCCGATTCCCGGGAAGTCCTTTTGACGTCGCCCGCCGGCAATTGATTTTATCGAACTCATGTTTTATTCAAAAGGCAGCCCCTTTGAATCGATTCCAGCAGCAGGGGCTACAAACTATCTGTTCGTTCGTTCTACAGAGCGCACGACCGCTTTCTCTGTTTCGCTGATTGTGACCATGACCATCGTTACCGCTTACTTTATACCGTTGATTATTCGTACGGTGTGAATTGCACTTTCTTTCACTGTCTGATAATGATAACGGTAAGCAGATGGTGGTATTTCCAATTTAGGTGGAAAATTGATGGTTATCTGATAAAGTTTTAAAAATATCATCATTTTTCAACGGTTGGGTTGTTGTGTGGTTAAGAACAAAATGTAGCTGAGATATCTGTAAGTAGAGTTACACACTTAGAAATACCTAATCTTACACGTGACGGAATTCATCTTTGACATAAAGAATGAGACGTAAACAAACATTTCATGTAAAATAAGGTGCTGCGAGACTGAAAAGTTCGAAAGTACATTCGATTGAGCTGAATTTCGCGTCTATTATGACTCAATTTTATGTCAAAATTGACGCTCGTATATGTCAGTCTCAGAGCACCTAAATTTACATCAATTTTTCTAAGCGTGTAGGTAGGACAGAGATAGGCTATTGCGTTGCGTTCAAAAGTAGATAGTCATACTTTTCAAATAGTGAAAAAAATTTAAAATTTGGTAACCAAATTGCCGAAAACCAATCATGTCAACACGAATCGACACGCATTTTTCTTGGGATTTTTCCGAGTTTTCCATTACGACTGGCCAACTACAGGTTCAATCGGGTTTCTATCTATCCAAATAAAAGTAGGTAGCCATACCTGGTGGCTGAATCATAACGATTGATCATCGCATTGCCAAGACCAGTCATGTCAACATGCATCAACACGCTATTTGCAGCCTTGGGGTGTTGTCAGTTAATGTGATATTTATTTTTATTTTTTTCTGTAATACACCACTACTTTTAGTTCGAATCATGAACTGATCTTGCTTGTAAATCATTAACATATATCACTATGATTCTGCTTTGAAACCTAGTATTTAATCTCTTAATTGAAATCCTTCCGTTTCCCAACAACGCCCTCAGGGAGTGCCGAATCAACGACGCAAGCTTTAACGTGATTACTTGAGTTAATTAGGCTATTACTACAACATCCGGAGACTGCAGGGTGTTTTTTTTCCAGCTCGCGTGATAACTGCTTTTCCTGCCTTGATATTTTACCATGAGAAATGTTCATTTTTTCCCAGCGCAAGCACTATTTCATTAGAGTGTACTCTAATTAATTTACACCTTGGTCAACGAAGTTGGAGCTAGTAAATGGGATGCAAGATAGAATCAAAGCATGTCAGGATCATTACAGGACGAGTAATGGAATGCTCCGTAGAGTAATGAGCTTTGGAGCAGAAGTTTTTTTTATTGGATCATAATTAGCGAAAAATGAGTTCATTAAGGTGCCACTAGAAAAAAAACTCTTGTGTTACTTTATGAGGCACTGCTTTATTTTGCATCTTGAGCATTTGAACAACTATGGGCAAAAGCGTTCGTGGTATAATATTTCATCGTTTCAACGAATGGAAATTTCCGCTGCAAGTACCTACCCCCACAAGAATAAAATAATTTACATTATGCACTTGACTTAATTGTTTCTCCAGAATGTGGCTGACTTTGGCAAACAAATTTGACTTGGATGCAACAGAGAGCTGCTCCCGGCAACGAATGGACCAGACCAATATCACAACCGGGCAGTGAAATGTCTAAGACACACAGGGGAATCGGTTGCTTCCTTCTATAAAGTTGTGTGACCAAAAGTGCACATCACAGCAATAGCAACAACAACACAGCGATGCATAGTTAGAATTAGAGTTTTGAAACTTTCTTCGTTGGGAAGAAAGTGTTCTGGAAAGGGGACTGAGTCAAGGAAGGGAAAACGAATTGTGGTGGCACATGCATATGAGAAAATGCTCTCCGAACAGAAATTATCAAAAGTTTGAGCAATCTGAGGTTAAGCCATTTATAGTTTGTTAAAATTTCATAGCCAATAAGGGAGAGGGAAAGTTTCGTAAATAAATTTTGGCAAGTGACCTCAGAAAAGCTGTGCCCTGTGTCTGGTGGCAAAAGTACTGTCCGATGTTGTGCTTCTGGCGAGTTGTGTCTTATGGACACATACCAAAATAATCGATCTGCGCTGTCGAATTTCAGGTAGTATACATGGGCGTAGCCAAGAGGTCGTAAGAGGGGGGGGGGTTACCATCCCTCCCCATACTCACCAACATTTTGATTTTGTCTCATAGTTAATTTACAGAAACATGAAGTGTTCCGAAAGTTATTGGGCTGCAATGGTCATGAGACCCATGTAGTAGATCATCATGATTGACCATTTTTTTTTTATGAATCCTTGAAATTATAAAAATTGCAATCCAGGAAAACCATTTTGACTTACCGAAATTTTCAAGATTCCAGGCCATGCAGACAGAAATTTTCGCGTAAATTGGACTTGCAGATATATTCAAGGTATCGGATTTAAAAAAAAGGCCATGAAACTGCATTTTAGAACATAATAGAAGATTCTCGGCTTTGGAATACTTTTTATATTCTTATAAATGGACTTTGGGGTCTCCCTTAGCTTAGTTGATAAAGGCGCAGTTCCAATGCAAGACCTCGCTGGAGATGACAGGGTTTGATTCCCGGTTCAGTCTAGGCATTTTTGGGTTGGAAAATTTCTCGACTTCCCTGGGCATAGAGTATCATTGTAGTTGCCACACAATTATAGTAATGCAAAAATGATACAGACATCGAAAGTTCTCAAGTAATAACTGTGGAAGTGCATCTAGAACACTAAATTGAGAGCACGCAATAAGCTAATATGCGATAAGTAATAAGCTTCAAATACGAAGAAGAAGAATAAAAAGAAGACGTAACATTGCATTTTTTTCAAGAGCACTTCGAAGTTTCTTAAGAATTTTGAGATGAATTCCAAAGAAATATTGAGAAGAATTGAAAAACAATGGGATATTTTTTAAACTCCCAGGGAATAAATAAACACATATTAGCTATGTTTATGCAAGGTTGGTTTATGCAACCTCCTCTCCTAGGATAAATGCCCGCACCTTCGACTTAACGCTACCCATCAAATCCTGTGCACCATCCTTCTTACACACTTGCATCCACTCTTTCTTCAAATCCTTGTCGTTTTTGAAGACTTTCCCCGTTTTCCGGAGGTTGCCATTAATAAAAACCCAGATTTTTTCTATTGGGCAAAGTTCTGGCGAGTTTGGCGGATTTGCCTCTTTCGGCACAAAGACAACATCGTTGGCTTCGTACCACTCCACACGGAAACAAATCAGATTCCATTTTCATGAATAAAAAATCATGAAATGAAAAAACTTGCCATCCCATGAAATCGTAACAATGATTCATGATTTCGTCATGGAAATTCATGGTTTCATAATGCAGTGGAATCAAGACCGCTACAAACGTTACACGTACTTGGCAAACGTGTTCATAAATCGCACTACATAGGTATCTTTTATACGCCTTTTGTCTTCTACCTTATACAAGTACTGATAGTCTAGTGGTCAAAGAATGGGTTTAATTATCTCAAGGTTCTTGGTTCGAATCCAGTCTGATGCTTTATTTTATTCTTTTAACATTTTTTCGTTAAAAGTTAAACCCATGAATTTAGATCATGATTTCAACTCGGATGATTCATGATTTTGGAAATGTTTGCTGCGTTACGCAAAAGTTGCTTATGATATCATGAATATTATTCATGGTGTATTTTCATAACATGAAAATACGCTTTGTTCATGAAATCATGAGTCATTTTTCTCATTTCGGGGATCGGATTTTTTCCCGTGCATCACCGGTTTCGCGTAATGGCACGATGCCAGATCCGGCCAAAACAGAGCGTTACCTTCGTGGGACCGGGGCAACGACAGCAAGCGCTTCTGGAGGCATTCTTCTTTATTTATTTCGCCGTTGATGGTGCCGATCGTTATGTAAGGCTTGCTGAATTTGCCGCACCCACAGATCGCCTGCCACACTAGCGCCTTTCTTACCTTGAAGAGATGAAGTCTGGCCCGATTCATAGTCTGCTGGACGATCCAGACGGAAGAATTGACCTTCTTGGCCACGTCCCGAATCGAAAGGTTCAGATTGCGCTTGAAGTAATCCCTCGCCTTCCTTGAGTTCACGGGGACGGTCGTCTTCGCTTTTCTTCCGCTGCCAGCTCGCCGCTGGTTCGTCTGGGTTCCTTGAACGATTTTACCACACGGGACACGGTCGAATTGTCGATTCCAAACTGTTTCGCGATCCAACTGTGGGACTGGCCTTGATTTTCCACGAACGCTCCCATATTTTTTTGTCGAAGCACTTCTTGCTTGGAAGCCATCTCGATAACCACTTGTTAGATTGGTTCGAGACTTTGCACATGTAAACATTACACTCTAAACTATTTTTACTCAAAAATTCATAAATTTTTACCAATGCAATAAAAGGTTGTACACAAAAGAAAGTGTTGCATTTTTTTCGAGTACAATCTTTAATTGTTGACGCCGACAATCAGTGCCGGGGTGCAGAAAATAGATACAAATCCACAGTACAAATTGTCCTGACCTTATTTAAAACGTATATACAAATTACTACACCCATTCCCGATCTGTGGGCTAGGGGTGCAACGGGTGAGCGAGCAAGCGTTGATCTGCTCAGAGTCCGTCTGTGCAGACGATGGACCGTTTGATTCGGTGGTGATCCATCGAACTACTCCAATTGCTTTCCCAATACTGTTGCTGCTGCTTTACTGCTGTGGTGGAAGTGGGGGTAGGCATACAGCTGCTTGATCGATCAAGACACTGTACCCCTGTGAGGAGTACAGTGTCTTGATCGACCAGGTGTACAATGCTTTGCGAACTGTGGCAACGTCCCAGAACGGTGAAACTATTGTTTCGCACCGTCTGGACGTTGACCTGCTGTGTGCAGTAGCCAAATCTGGATCAAAAATGGAAAAGGGCCCATCAGCATGTGTAAACAAACCGTTCCAAAACTCTATTCCTTACCAATCGAAAGCCGCCCACACAAACCAACAACATCATCATGTAGGGGGAAGTTTCCTCTTTACGATGATGGTGTTAGTTTGCGTGAGTGACCTTCGCTTTGTGAGGAAAGGGCTTTGGAACGGTTTGTTTATAAGTGCTGATGGGCCCTTTTCTATTGTTGATCCAGATATATAGCAAACATGAATAGTGAAAGGGAATCTGCTTTTGCACTATAGGTATGGGGGGGGTGTCCACGGTAGTGTTTACGTTCGGCGTGAACCCCAGCCAACAATATTGTTCACATTACTGAATTGCTACTCTGCTAAGTGGAACTTTATTCGGTAAAAATAAATCGTATAAAGTGCATTGAATTCAACCACTGACAAACAGACGTAACTCTTCATTCCGGATCTTCGATCACGCATTTACCGATTTATTTGAATATTATCATTTCCGCGAACTACTCACCGCAGCGCTGGCATCGGCACACTTTGACGTTTCTATATATTATGCTTATCTTGCACGCAATATTATTTGCGACTTAGCGAGCAAGCTTGTTTTCCGCAAGAAGCCCGAGAGATGTCGTAACTGAGGTCTAATGTTTATAGATACTATGTTTTCAAGAAAAAATCATTAAAAAGCTACGTCTGCTTGTCTGTGATTCAACTATACGTACAAATCTGGAGGCCATATACGTGCATGTGGAAAAATATTCCTACATTGTATGATTTCATATGATTCAATAGGGTACTTTATACAACTCCATGTATAACTTTATCTTGCATCTAATATGATTTTGTATATACCAATATATAATTTAAAATGTTGTTTGTACGACTTTCATTTTTGTTTTTTTTTTTTTTTAGGAGATTTTCAGCCGTACGCTGAAAATATCCTAAATAAAAAAAAAAAAAAAAAACTTTTAAATTACATCTCCAAAATAATGGCAATCCATATAGTCACACCAAAAAGCAAAATAAAAATATCTGTTAAATGAACCTTCATAACGGTGCCGGTGGTGTAGTGGTAAGCGTGATTACCTCTCACCCCAGCAGGCCTGGGTTCAATCCCAGTCGGCGCCGCCGGGATGTTCTGAGGCATAACATCTCTGATCACGCCTTCCTTCGGATGGGAAGTAAAGCCGTTGGTCCCCGGTTCATGAGTTGATGGGTCGATAGGTAGTGTCCAGGTGTGGAAGAGCTGCCTTCCTGGCACGTCGGTAGCATTGGTGCTCAGCACGGAAAACAAGATCGACGGAAAAAACAAACCAAAGGAAAAAAAAATGAACCTTCAATTTTCAAGTTGGTGGTACCTGGTGATATTGGTTTGAATAGAAGTTGTTAATAGAAATATAATAAGTTATCTTTTAAAATGATGAACATATTTAAAGCATAGTGCTTTTAAATTGAGAAAGTTTTTCGAATACGCGTCATTTTTTTTTCATCACAAAGGATTGATTGATTTCTTTATTATAAAGACTTTCAGTCGTTGGCTGGTTCGTCTCTGACATCACAAAGAAATACATTTGGCTGTCACTTCATTTTTTTTTGTTTTGGTCCAATATATTGTTTTTATGACTGAAACTGGTCTTATATGTGATCATCAACATTTTTAAAATAGAACGCTTTAATTAATTCCTTATTGACATCAAACGAACTCATATATAATCTCGCAAAGAGGATTATAATTGAATCATAATTTTTCATCTTAGACAATTTCAACCAATTTGGTATTGCATCTTGTGCAACTTCAACTTGATTTGGATATTTATACGTTTTTAAACGAACATCCTTTTACGATTTGTGGTTTGCTGGGACAGTAATTAAGAACAGAACTTCTAGAAGAATTTCAAGATAGTTCATAGGAGAACTCGATATGAATTTAAATCCAAGTGAATTAAATCGATAATTTGTACAGAAATCTGAAGAAAATTTAATTTGACATGCACAACATAATCCTCCACTTAATTTACTCTGTACATCTTGTTGGGGAACCGGATAACTGGCTCCTTCGACTGGGTGGACCCTCGACACTCTGCCTCTTTGATTGGGTTAATGACAGTAACCCATAGGTTTTTGATGGGGAATTCTTTCGTAAAATCTCTACACTCGCGGCTTAATTACAGGAGTTTTTTTTTAACAAAAAAAAAACACTAACTACACAAACCACATTTATTACCTTGAACTAACAATAGACACACAACGATACAAAAAAACTAGCACGCAGTGGCTTCTACAATCTTCCATATTAGTTATTTCCATTTAATTCCACTACCTTATTTGCTTTTCCTTGACAGATACGCGTATTTCGTCTACTATGTGCAGACTTCTTCAGAGTCTCTCTAATACTCGACTGAAAAAAAACATCGCATTTTACCGAATATAGGTAAACTTATATTTAATTTCCTGTAGGAACAGGTACTCCGCTGCTTACTCGTTGATGTGTCATAGGTAGTAACTTGAAAAGGCATGTGTCTCTGTTTCCTTGATCCCTGTTGAGTAAAGTTGAATTTCGATGTTTGTTGATCACGAGGCTCTCTGCAACATCCAGTTTCCATCGTGTAAATACGGTTTGTAAAATCGTGATGTCCTCCGTTGATAGTTGGTGGTTCTCTGGAAAGATGTGCTCTGCACATTATTATTTTTTTTCCTATGCATTGATTTCCAAAGCTTTATTGTTCCATTTAATTTTTTGATTTTGGTTATAGGTGTTTTTTTTTCTCTATTGAATTGAGTGTCTGTGGCAAGTGGTGAAAAGTCTTTGGCAAAGTTGTAGAACGAAAAATTGTCGTAAAGTTGTCGCAGACATAGAAGCTTTAATGGAGATATACGAAGTTTTGTAAAATTAGTCTTAAATTCATGTTTTATTAAAATCCTTAATTGATTTTCTCATATTTAATTACAGCAGATTCAAGAAGTCAATATGTATACTAATGCTACGTGGTGAGCGAATTCTTAATATCCAGAACAACATGTGAAAAGGGCATACAAACTTTTTGTAAACAAACCTTTGTAGGCCCTTTTCTCACCAACCGAGGAGCGCCCACGCAAACCAGCAATATCATCAGGAAGGGGAAAGTGTTCCCTACCCGGCGATGTCAAAGGTTTGCGTTGGTGTCATATGGGTGGTGATAAAAGGGCATAAGAAGGTTTGTTTACAAAAAGCTTGTATGCCCTTTTCACATGTTGTTCTGGATATGGTATTTTTCCGGAAGGGTTTGGTCATCTGAACAACTTTAACGAGGACAGTAGTTCGTAGCTAGGCAGAATCTCGTGATATAATACAGCAGATTCAGGAAGTCATATGTATACTAGTGCCACGTGGTAAGTGAATTCTGAATTAATCCGTTCACCAACCAAACGTCTTGGTCACATGAACAACTTTGCTGAAGACAGAAACTTTCTATATGGACAAGCTCTCAAGATATATCAGATACTAGCGCCATGTTATGCAAGAATTCTGAACTAATATGTTCTTCTTCTTCTTATTCGCATTTCAAGCTTATTGCTTAGTGCATATTAGCTTCTTGCGTGCTCTCAACTTAGTGTTCTAAATGCACTTCCTCAGTTATTAATTGAGAGCTTTCGATGCCAATTACCAATGCATGAATTTGTATATTGTGTGGCAAGCACAATGATACTCTATGCCCAGGGAAGTCGAGAAAATTTCCAATCCGAAAGACTCCCTCGACCGGACCAGGAATCGAACTAATATGTCCACCAACCATAACGACTTAATCTCTTGAACAACTTTGCCGAAGACTGTAAGTTTGTATTTGGCCATGATCTGCAGTCTGCAGATATTCTATGATAAATCTTGTAAACCCAAATACATAGTGTTACCAATTTATCAGATGAAAAATCATGCAAAAAAATTTGCATGGGTTCTAAATTAAATAGCTTTCTTAATTGGAGTACTGTCTTCAGCAAACAATTTTAAGAATAGTTGTTCTATATGCTACATATGTATGGAATTGTTTATTCTACGTAAAAGTACTCATCCATTTCAAATTCTAGAAAATTGATTTTCCCCATACTGAGGAAGTAAAATTTCCATGTAAAATTTTAATTCAAAAGCGACCAAGGAAGATGTTTTTTATTTATTTTTTTACGTTCACATGGGATGTTTTAAGGCAGTTATACAACTTTTGTCACTATGTACGTACTAATTCCAAAATTCGCAAAAAATCAACACGGCCTATTGTAGTGGCCTTACATTCACAGAAAAAAAATCTAAATATTACTGGTGATGTAAACATCCATGTGTGTAAACTTATACGTCTTTTCTGACAAACTAGCAACTAATGAAATTAATGAAGTAATGAAATTGGGTTGTTCCATTGCTTCATTGTGATGGCTACCAGGCCTTTGAGAATTTTCCTTATTATAGATTTGTATCGGTTTTTCTCCTTTAGTTTACTTAAATCTTTAGTTTTTTAGTTAAGTAGGTTCCGATTCTACATATTGTAGTTTCATTTTTATACCTGAGATCTTGAAATTTTAACCTAAGGGATAAGTACTTAAGGGGGTTAGGTTTTGATAAGTTCTTTAGAGGGAATGACACTGATGAAGACTGCACATTGTAGTAGAAATACGTATCTGTCATGGATTGCAAAATGAATTAAGTGGAATTAAATGGAAGATAAACTTTTTTGCTGTTTTATGTTTTAAAAGTTTCTTTGATTTTAACATCAGAATCAAATACTTTAGAAGCTCTGCACGTAGAATCAATTACTTGCCGGTCGAACCAAGGATGTGTTAGCTCGTAATCGCACCATACTGTTGGTTAAACAGCAACATGCTGATTCTGACATAAGGGTTACAAACTTTTAGTCAACTTTTAGCAGTTATTTGTTTTGACGCAAATCGTAGCATTTTTGCAGGAATTTAAATTCGTAAGAAGGGACAGATCCCAACCAAGGTGGATAAATAAAGTTGTATACGAATTCTTTGACGCTTGCCATATGACGGCATTGTGCGGAGCTGACTCCAAGTAAAGCCCTGCCAATTAAGAATCGGTACGCTTCTTAAAAAAATTACAATGTCTTTCCCTTTAACTCTTGTGCACACATTTTACAAAAAGTTTGAAATACCACGCACTGCAAGAAAAAAGAAGAGAATTAATTCAGCTATATATGAAAACCCAACATGGTCGCCTACGAGGATCGCAAAGGAGTTGAAAATGGCCAAAACTCCCGACTGTGCCGTGCTGAAACGTTTCAAGGCACGTTTGTCTGTTTCCCAGAAGGTGCAATCAAGGCGTCGAAGTGGACCGGAAACTGCATCAGAACGCCATGAAGGCTTTCAAAGCGAATCCAGGACTTTCGAACGTGGATCTGGACAACAAACTCGGTGCTGTTCGCAGTTCAGTTCGGAATATACGCATTCGGGTACGGTTTCTTCAAGTATCGGGCTATTAAGCAACCGAACCGGAACGCAAAACGTTACGGCCAAAACGCGAGCTGTATGACCTGGTACTGACCAAATCCAACGGATGCATCCTTATGGACGATGGATCGTATGTCAAATTGGACTTCAAACAGCTTCCGGGACAGAAGTTTGATTTTGCCAGGGGTCGAGGAGAGGTTCCCAAAATATATATATTGGTAGGGTTGGTCAGAAGACTCTGATTATCATCACAATCAACAATATGAACGGACAGGTATACATCAACGAATGCCTGAAAAATTGTGTATTGCCGTTCATTAGGTCCCACCGGGGCCCCGTCAAGTTTTGGCCAGATTTGGAGAGTTGCCACTTCAGTACACTCAAAATAATCCACACTTTAATACTACGTGAAAAATCACGTAAGGTTTCAATTTTCCCACTTCAGTCTTCTTTACGTGACTCTCGTAAAATCTACGCGGCACCTGAATGTTAAAAGAATTTCCAATTATTTCCCCATACTTAGAATCTATATGCCTTTCACGTAAGACTTAAGTGAATTCCACGCATGAAAAAAATAGGGCGCGAAGCAGGGTGATCAACATGGCGGCATGAGTGTGAAATGCAGATTGTATTTTTTTGGACTGGTTGAAACGTAAGTATAAAATTTAAATCATGCTGTAAAATATTAGGGTTTTAATTCGTTTATTGGAAGGTGGCAATCAGCAAATGCAGCCGAGTTTACAGCTCACGACTCCTCACCGGAACGGGAAGATAAAGGTTGGTATTACCAGTCATAGGCAGCTCAAATGAAAGAGAAGCTATCACGAGGCCGGGAAGTGCAATCGTCCCATGGAGGCACGTCGACCTAACATCGGGTTCCTGATTGGGTTTTATAGCAATTTTCTTTTTCTAATTTTCATGCATCCGATTGAACGCGTACCGATTCTAATTTGGCAGGGCTGTCCAAGGAGCTCACCCCATTATTGCACTCACATGTAAACATTTCTGAAACGTCAGAGAAGTCTTTTGTCAAAAAGGTTCCTAGCAGAATTCCTGTGGGCCATTCGCATTCCCACATTCTTGATTGTATCCACAAGCCACATACTAATAGCGAATTTGTTTATTATCGGGGTTGAAAACCAGTTCCAACCCAGTGCGAAATCGAACTTTTTGTCAGTGCGAACCTGAACCTGAGGTAGGTTTTAAAAACAAACGATCAAACTGACGTTTGTCAGAAAACAAGCAGAGCCGATCTTGATACCTGATCCAGGTTGGAACTGAATAATAAACAAATTCGCTATAAATTTAGCAACACTTGGAAATTTCGGTCTCAGCAACTTTAATCATCCGGCGTAATTATCACACTGCTGCTACCTAGCGGCAAACGGAAGAAAAAACCGAAACGCTTTCAAACGCTGCTGAAACTTGTTGAGCATTTACGATACGTCTTCGTGTCGTAAGCAGCATACAAAGCTTTTTGGCTGCGTTCTTGCATTGGCAACTGCTTTTCTCTTCGTGGAAAGCGAACGCACGACCGATGAGATCGAACAACAATTGTGCGTGTTTTCACTAAAATTTTGCCAGAACGGACACACGGCCAAATCTGAGATTCGTTCACTCAAGGGGTGATGCACGTATTATGTCACGCTATAAGAGGAAGGGGATTCATGCTTTTGTGACAAGCAATGCATTACACTCATAAAATAAATCACATAATCAGTGGAAAATATCCATGTGAATTTCACATAACTTTCATGTGATCCCATAATTGGAAATTGCACCACTAAATTACATAAACGTTATGTGTCCAATGAAATCTATATGATTTCTCATATAGAATTTCTAATGTTATGTGATATTCAGGTAAAAATCATTGTTTTTGTTTTTGGAAAAATACTATGTGCGTTCCTCCTCCTTTGGTTTGTTTTTTTCCGTCGCTCTTGTTTTCCGTGCTGAGCACCAATGCTACCGACGTGCCAGAAAAGCAGCTCCCACACCTGGATCCTACCTATCGACCCATCAACTCATGAACCGGGGACCAACGGCTTTAATTCCCATCCGAAGGAAGGCGTGATCAGAGATGTTATGCCTCAGAACATCCCGGCGGCGCCGACTGGTATTGAACCCAGGCCTGCTGGGGTGAGAGGTAATCACGCTTACCACTACACCACCGGCGCCGTTATGTGCGTTCCTAATAGAAACTAAGTGAAAACTTTTTTCAGTGTAGGTATTGGAAAACCGTCACAAAAGGGTGGTGGGTGGGAGGTGGTTGATTTTTCCTCAACTTAGCGTGACATAATAAATGGATCGCACCCAAATTCGCAAAAAAAGTAGGTTCCTCATAGACTGAGTAAAGTTTTCCTCGATTTTCCAGGAAAAACTATTCAAATATCCCGTATACAAAACATATGATACAGTTTATGGATGAAATTCTATATAAGCTTATAAGCGAATTATAAATCAAATATGCGGAAGCATCTGGGTAATATTTATTTATAGCTAGCTGAGCTCGGGATTCAATGTTAGCTTGAGTTTATGCGCCGATTCAAAAAAGCATGCTACATTTTTCTGTTTCATTTGTATGAGAGCCCTCCTCCCTTACAGGGGGGGTCTCGAACCATAATAAGAACCTTTCCCGGCCCCTAAAACCCCTGTATACAAATTTTCACGCCGATCGTTTCAGTAGTTTCCGAGTCTATAAGGGCCGGCGCCGGTGGTGTAGTGGTAAGCGTGACTGCTTTCTCACCTCGAGGTCGGTCGGATTTTTCTGAGGCATATAAATCTCTGGTCACGTCTTCCTTCGGAAGGAAAGTGAAGCCGTTGGTCCCGGCCCACGTGTGTTGAATGGGTGCGATATCGTACGCAGGTGTGCAAGCTGCCTTCCTGCACATTTGATTGCCGTCAATGGATGGCAATCGATGTCCGTCGGTGATTGGCACTAGATTGCGGAACAGAGACCGACTTTTAATATGGACCAACAGGTCTGTGCCATAAAAAGGGAGAAAAAAAAGAGACCGACTTTAAAATAAAGGAAAGAAGAAGAGTCTCTAATTTATTTTAATATATATTCGTCTAATTCTTTGATTTGTTTATTGGTTGGTTGAAAGGTGTAACAAAAAATAGTACCGTAGTCCGGGGGTAAATGGATAAAAATGTCTTGCGTTGTTAGCTGTCCCTTAGAAAATTGTCGGTTAACGATATCAAGAGAAATATTGATAGTGTTTAATAAAGAGTCTAATGATTTTTTTGACGAGTTTTTCTCAACAAATAAGTATAGCTTACGGCATGAATTTATTATTTTTATAGTGAATTGAACACCACTTACAATTAGATTAGATTAGATTTCTTTATTAAAGAGACTTTTAGCCATGGACTGGTTCGTCTATGATAGCTTACGATATCATCATTCAAACAAACGATTATAGGGTTGCAACGACTATTGTTATAAGCTTGAAAATTGTTTGTTGACTAAAGTAAGTGTAGTGAATATAAATTATGTAAAATATTACGCAACAAGACTTTCAAAATCAATATAAGGTAGAGCACTACTTCGTTGTAATCGCCCATTTCCGTTCTATCAATCAGAAAATATCAATATTATCAATGATTTCACTGTGCACAAATCAATAATAGGTTTGTTCCGATGTGTTAGTTCATTAGCCACAACATAAATCCTGTTAGAGCGCATTGTATGAATATTTACGCTCATTGTTCTCAAAACAAAAGAAGCGCTCCTAGCGAATCCCATTTTTCTACGTTTATCCGTAGGACTAAGAAAATATAATGGCGTTTAAATGTGTTAGGAGGGAATTGAAACTCGTAGAACGAATTTAGAATCAAGAAGCAGTATTAGATTTTAAACAAATCTCAACAATTTGTGACTCTTTATCAAATCTAACGATACGTATGGAAAGGTGAATAAATTTAGAAGTCATTTTTAACTGAAATATTCCACTGATATTCCATTCAAGCCATGAATCCCTCCAATAAGTTCTTGGTACATCTTTTATCTACCGATTGAACAAATAAAAAAAAAATACGAAGGCTGTGTTCCATTTGGAAAATTTTCACTTAGATTTGTCACTTCGAAAATAAATTAAGATGTTCGAAAATCCCTCTGTTGTAGATCGGCTGATTTTCGAGAAAGCGTCTGTCAAATTGATTCCTTGTCTGTCAGAAATAAATCTGCTGGAATAGCAGGTTTATTTGAAAATTTTCCATCTGTCAAATTTAAGTAAACATTCACCAAATGGAACACAGCCTTAACAACTTAAGCACAGGATCGTTTTTTGTTGTGTTTGTTGTATTATATGCTAGATAAAAACTTCTTTTATCGATATGTGTGCTGAAAATACCTGGGCCGAGTGGATTCAAGGAGAAAGTCGACGAAGAGAATCTTGTCAGTGTTACTTAGGACCGAATGCAATGTTCAGCTTGAATTGTTTCGCTTAGCTGTAAACAGAAAATCGATGAAGAGAATCGAACATAACAAGTAGGCCGTTTTGAACGCTCACTGTCAAATTTCAGAACCTAGCACTGAAAATAAACTCGACGGTACCTCTATTTATGCTAAGAGATAACCCAAGTAACAATTTCGGTTTTATAAGAGAGAAAATGGCCTTACAAGGTTTTTTTTTTATTTTTGGTCAAAAATATACGTAATTTTTTTTTTTTTTCCTTTGGTTTGTTTTTTTCCGTCGATCTTGTTTTCCGTGCTGAGCACCAATGCTACCGACGTGCCAGGAAGGCAGCTCCCACACCTGGACCCTACCTATCGACCCATCAACTCATGAACCGGGGACCAACGGCTTTACTTCCCATCCGAAGGAAGGCGTGATCAGAGATGTTATGCCTCAGAACATCCCGGCGGCGCCGACTGGGATTGAACCCAGGCCTGCTGGGGTGAGAGGTAATCACGCTTACCACTACACCACCGGCGCCGTTTATACGTAATTTATGGATGGGCCTAAAATTTTACTTCCAAGGCTGTGTCACAATGGGCGAGTTGAATTTAACTCGTCTTTAAAAGTGACAGATGAGTTATCGAATAACCCTGCTATACGTGCGTGGATATTTCGGACCGACTAGAAGTTAAATTTTGGTAACCGTGGCTGAGTTCTGTTTGAAAACTGATCAATTTCCGGCATTTTCGAACATTGAAAATAACTTACGAAATGTAACTCGGCAATTGGTACACAGCCCAAGAAGTATTTCTCGATTAATTTTTCGAAGGAACGTATCAGCTTTTGTAAAAAACGCATTTGATCGTCGATTTGGCGTAACTGGTAGCTCGCCCACACATGCTAGATAGGGGAAAATTTTCCCAACCTGTTAGCGGTGTTAGTATGTGGGGCGAGCTATTAGTTATGTCAAATCGACGATAAAATGCGTTGTTTACAAAAGCTGATATGTCCTTCCGAAAAGTAATCGAGATTTGTAGTTATCATTCAGGCAAGGAGCGCTTGCGCCATCGAGGCGACGCCGCTACCAGCAGCCAATGATCTCGACGGGAACGACGTGCAAAGTTCGAGGTGCAAAACTCCAACTCTGCGCGCTTGACAGGAACCGCCTTCCTACTGCTGCTACTGCTGCTTCTACCTGCTTACCCGCCGTCCGAAGCGAAAATGAGTTGAGGCACATTAGCAGCGCTGTTTTATAACTTTTCTGATTCAAGCAGCACGATGTACAACCAAATTGTACTTGATTATGAAGACTGGGTTTGGGGAGAACGTTTATTTCATGAAAACAGTGATAAAATTATCACTTTTTATTTGACCATTTTTTTGACGTAGGACTACGTCTTTGATTTCTATATGGGGGTACACTTTGTGAAAACCGAAAATGGAACATGTAACAAATTAAGAAAGATTTTGAACGTTAATAACTCAGCAATCGATCAGAAATATGGCTACGCATTGATAAAAATGCTTCCAAATGTTGATTTTCAACAAGAAACTATTGAAAAACTGGTAAATGTTCAGCATTGTCCAAAAGCGTCGAATTAACTAACAAATCCACCAATTACCTACATGCATATGCTGCTTTCCCAGCACAGTCGTCAGAGAGTAGTAAGTAGACGAAACAAGTCGAAGTGGCATTCGTCTCCGATCCTCGGGCGCGTGCGAATAGGGAGGATGGAATTGCGTAATATTTTGCACACTCATTACCATGTTCAGAACCAAACGCAAATTCTTCGAGGTTAAATCATCACCAACATTGGAAACAAAGCGGCTCTTTTCAGGGCCACCAAGCTTATTACAGAAAAGAGTAGGAATAGAATTCATCTACCTGTTTGTCCATATTCAGAACCACCGACACACAAAATGCTCATGTAATCAAACTGGAAGCAGGGATACAAATTATTTTGATCAACCTTGATCAACTTTGAATCGCCACGGCCGGATATTTTCGATGGAAGAAGCAACAATCTAGCATCTAATTCGACGAAGACGTCAGGAAACATTTCTGGATCAACAATAGAATAGGGCCCATCAGCATTTGTAAACAAACCGTTCCAAAGCCTCACAAATCGAAGGCCGCTCACACAAACCAACACCAACATCTTGTAGGTAGAAGTTTCCCCTATCCGATGATGGTGTTGGTTTGTGTGGGTGGCCTTCGCTTTGTGAGTAAACGGTTTGTGTACAAATGCTGATGGGCTCTTTTCTATTGTTGATCCAGATTTGTGAAGCCGAGTTATTTACGAAAGAGAGTGTCGATGAAGAGAATCGATCAATGTAGATAGGACCTATTGAAAAGTGATGCGAGATTTGTTTTCCATACTGAGCTCCAAGCAAACCAAAAGAATAAACGAAGATTTTTTCCTTTAAATATATGAATTGAACTACCAATAGAAAAATAAGAAGATTTTTGTGATATGAATTTTGACTGAAAGAAACGATTTTTTGTCGACCAATTTTTGCGTGTTCCAGTCTTTATGATAAGTTTTTTGGAAAAGCGGAAGAAATGTTGTCTCGTTTACCCCCTGAAGTAAAAGTACATATATATGGGGACTTTAACCAACGCAATGTTGACTTTATTTCTGATATGGACAATGAGAGCATCTTACTTCCAGTCGTTGAGGAAAATGAAACACTCCATTTCATTTTTGACAAAATTGCGAATTTGAAAAATCCACAAAATTGTTATTTAGGCCTTAATTATTAAATTAATTAACAATAATTAATTTCTCCAGACGAAGTACAGAAAGTTCTCGATGAGCTTGATTCAAAGAAAGGACCCGGAACAGACAGCTTGCCTCCTGTGTTTTTGAAGAACTGCGCCGCTACGCTGGCGACGCCCATCGCTGCTGTTTTCAACCGTTCGCTCCAAGACAGAACGTTCCCAAATGCATGGAAAATGGCGTCCATAGTACCGATTCATAAATCCGGAAGCTACAAGTGTGTCACCAATTATCGAGGTGTATCCATACTTTGTAGTCTCAGTAAGGTATTTGAGAAACTGATCCACACCGTTTTGTACAGAGCTGCTGCACCGATCATCTCCAACAGTCAACACGGCTTTATGAAGCATCGTTCAACAACATCGAACTTAATGTGTTATGTATCAGCGATATCCCGTAGCTTAGAATCGAAGCAACAAGTGGATTCGGTTTATGTTGATTTTGCGAAAGCGTTTGATACAGTACGGCACAATCTCATCGCTGCCAAAATGAACCACATTGGATTTCCGACATGGATCACTGAATGGCTCTATTCATACCTGTCTAATCGCAATGCTTTCGTGATGGTGAATTCCGCACGCTCCAGGACTTTCAACATACCGTCTGGCGTGCCACAAGGCAGTGTTCTCGGTCCTCTTATTTTTATCATTTATGTTAATGACCTGTGTGACATGCTCTCATCATCCAAACTTTATTTTGCCGATGATCTAAAATTTTTCCGTGTGATTGTTTCTCCCACTGACTGTGTGGGTCGTTGCAAGAAGATATACATCGTGTGATAGTCTGGTGCGGTGACAACGGCATGCGCGTAAACAGCAAAAAGTGCAAAATAATATCCTTCACTCGCTGCAACAACGTTATTCACCATCAATATTACATGGGGCCGGATTCTCTAGAAAGTGCAATTTCAATCTGCGATCTAGGTATTACGATCGATTCGAAGCTAAGGTTTAACGAACACATAAACATCGTAACTGCTAAAGCATATACCTACTGTGCTTGGTTTTATTCATCGTCATGCTTCTGGTTTCACCGATGTTTATTGTCTCAAGACGCTATTCTGCTCGCTGGTTCGCAGCATTTTAGAATATGCTTCCCCGGTTTGGTCTCCATTTTACGTTACGCATATCCTTGCGGTTGAAAGGATTCAGAAAAGTTTTATAAGGTTTGCATTGCGTCAGCTCCCCTGGAATGATCCAGTCAATCTTCCAAGTTATCCCGACCGATGCAAGCTGATTGATTTGGAATTCCTCTCTGCCAGGCGTCTCAAATTGCAACGACTGTTTATCTTTGACCTCATAACAGGAAACGTGGACTGTCCTGAACTTCTGGAACTGATTCCATGGAATACTCCTCCTTGACGACCCTAATAAAAAATAACCATAAACGAACGATAACCCAAATTATTGAACTATTCCATAAATGGTTTGGATGATACCCAGAACACGTCGTTAAGCAAATTAACCATACAATTTTTATTAGGGGATTCCGTAATTCCCCGTTACTTGCAATTCCATTTCACAGAACGAACTTTGGATTCAATAATTGTTTTAATTCTTGTTTGCGTTCCTTTAATGATGTTTGTAGCGAGTTTGATTTTATGTTGACCAAACATGTATTTAGTGCTAGAATAAGGCGTTCAGATTAAATTAGGTTTTAAGTAATGAGTCTGTACTACGTAGTCGAAGATGGTGATCAAAAAAAATTTAAATAAACTTTCAAATACTTATGAAGATTTCTGTGTGACTAAATCGTTAAGGTGGAATTCAGTTCAAAAAATTCAACTACATACAAACTCATACTTGCGAGTGTATGTGTGTTTAAGAGACACTACTGAATTACCCATTTTTACGTGGATTCCGGCACACAGTGAAAATTGGGAATACCATTAACAAAAACTTGAAACACTTACCTTGTTATACCGCTCACATGAATCTGAGTTTTAACCTTTTACGATTAAAAAAGCTGCCCATTTCGATTGAGGCGCGCTTTCATTTTATTTTGGGCCGCCAACGCACACCCTCTCACTACACTACACTAACACACTCCAAAAAAGCAATGTTTTGGTTCATTGCTAATTTTTTTATGTTTCACAACACTTTCCGCTCTTGTACACGGCTTCACTTTGTTGGTCTATGACTCAACTATTATAAAAACGTTAAAAAATCCGCGGCGACGAGCACAAAATCGCGAAAACTTCACCAAACGAACTTTGCGAAAATTTGGAAACGTCGAGAGCTTCCCCCCGGCGCCGTACTAGCACTTTCCTGTTGTTCAATTCTCTATGCATTGGTCTGGCTGTCAGGCTTGTTGTTTCTTTTACTCTCGCACTCTTAAAATGCAAAATGTTTTACGTCATCATCATTGCCAAACATCAGTGAGAAAGGGACAAAAAAAAAACACATGACCAGTCTTGTTTTGTTGGCACAGTCGGAGAGGGTGTGTGTGTTTATTTTCAGTTGTGCTGATTCACAAGGTTGCTAGAATCATTTCACCGAATTCAAAATAAAACATCAATTCTCAAATGAATGTTGCGTGAGGATTGCGTTAAAATTGAAAGAAATATTGATTGCGATGGCTTATTACGCGTAATAATGCATTTCTACTTCGTAAATGATAATGTCGAGTACTAACAGATATTATGACTAAATACTAAACTTGCTTTTGGCAGCACTGCCAGCTGACTAATGTATGCAAAAATTATGCTCAATTCGTGCGTAACTTCTTCGTGTTCTGGGTGCAGTTTTTAAATCAGCGATAAAAATGCCGCATTTAACGAAGGCAAAAAAGGCGGCTTTAAAACGCGAAGCTTTAAAGCGTAAAAACAGGAATCCAGTATGTGAAAGCGTGGCGATGTGTAATCCAGAACCGGAACCGGAAAGCGATGAGGAGTTTGAAGAGATTCTAAACTTTCTCTCTGAATCTGATTCAGCATGTTCGGTCAATAGTGAGGGCAGTGAATTTGAGTGTTTTCTTAAGGTTAAAGATGCCAATGTCGAGGAAGATGATGTTCAGATGATCGAAATCGGTAATGAGACCTGCGCGTTTGGTTTCGGAAGTGTATGGGAAACTTTTAATGCTTCCACATGCAGTGAGCTGCAGAACTTCTCTCTCGGGGATATTGAAAAGATGGATTTGTTTGACAATATGGAAACGATAGGCAGTGCTTTTGAATGTGTTAAAATGGCCGAGGAAAATGAAGAAAATATACGGCATGTGCATGATGATGACAGAAATGAAAAGGATGAAGGTATGTCATACATAATTCTTAATTATAGTTTTATTGTGCCGATTTCCCTGTGTTGTCAAATTACAATTAAGGAGAAACCACAATGAATGACGTTTTCCAAAATAATATGTTTTCCTGAAAACCTTGGAAGAAAAAAAATCCCGAGTACTCTCCAAAATACTTTCTCTATATTGTTCCGCAAGAACAGAGATTGAAAATTATATTTCTTTAATAATTTTACTCCTCTACAATAAGTAGCTGAATCATAATTGCGAAAAAACCATCGTTGATATTTTACCAAGATTCATGGCAAGTCCGTTCTGTAGCAGAAATCAGCAAGCTGAGGAAACGCGTCTTTAGTTTTCTTTGTACCATTTCTTATTCTTATTCAATGGGGAAATCAATATTGGACTTCTTCCAAAACTTTTGGGAACATTGTTGTCATTTCCATTGAAAATCTCTTAATTTTGACCAAAACTTAAACCAAAACTTATATAGTTAGAATATGTTTTGTTTTCGTTGAAATTAAATTCAAATCGTATACTCCAGGTTTAAATGACAACTTACCTTGCACGGAAGGATGCTGTGATTCTCTTGAGAGTTTGGTATGTAGATTTTATTTTGTAAAGTTAGGTTCTTAAATTAATTTAATGGTTGTGTTTAGACTAGCGATCGTGGCGAGTCTACTGTACATATTCCAAGTATTCCTTATTTTGGTGATCTTGACCCAATGGAAGGTTCATCTGGAACAGTGGCGTATGCTGAATGCCATACAACGGAGTTTCGTGGCATCAACGAATCTTTCGAAGTAGTTACGAATGACGTCCTTGTTTCAGCAGAACTGTTAGCTTCCTCAATTAAGCGACCGTTAATAAACAATCCGTCCATTGATACGACCAATGACAAGCCGAAGAAACCTCGAACAGCACAAAATCAACAAAACGTCATCGATACACACCAATACAGCCAAGAAGTAAAATCGGACTGGTTTATCGTAGATGGTCGAAGAATTGTTGATTGGAACTATGTTTTCAAGTGCATGTTGCAAGCTCAACGTATGCATTCCGAGACATGTCCAGGTCTGTTATGCATGTTGAATGAAAAGTACAGGTCGATGATTTCTGTAATGATTTTCAAATGTGATACATGTGAAGCCATGTACAAAGTACAAACTGAAGAACCGTCAGAAAAGCCACAGCTAAGAAGAAGCATGGTTTGGGCAACTCTGTGTTCTGGAGGCACATACAATTCAACAAAGGAACTATTGGCACTATGTAACATCCCTTTTATGCCTTTTCAAACGTTCATCACCGATGAGATGAACATGGATTACATATTGGAAGAAACAATGGAGAGTTCATTAGTTCGTTCCATACAGGACGAAAAACAGGCTGTGTATGGTATAACTTCAAATGATCAGCAAGTTCCGGTGAAATTAAGTGTAGCTCTGGATGGCAGTTGGAGTACACGAAGTTATGGAAAACGATTCACCTCGGCATCAGGCTGCGGAGTAATAGTCGGTGTGAAATCGAAAAAGATTTTATATGTGGGGTGCAGAAATAAGCGATGTTCTGTATGCAACCGTGCAGCCCGTCTCAATAAGGACAATCCTCCCGAACATCGTTGCTTTAAAAACTATAAAGGATCATCTGGTGGCATGGAGTCAGATATAATGATTGATGGATTTAAAAAGTTGATGATGGATGGTATTTGGTTGACCACTATAACAACGGATGGGGACTCGACTACCGTGGCGAAATTAAAAAATGCTATCAAGTACGGTGCATCTATTCAACATCAGCTATGTTGTAACCACGTCACCAAGAATTGCGGTAAAAAACTTCGAGAGGTAAGATATCTTTAGTTCACATAATATGATAAGAATATTTAAGAAAATATATGGAATAGGGGTAATATCGACAATTATAAATGCATGTCCATTTGCTCTTCAGATTAAATACCCTAAGGAAGTGAATGATATTGTCATAAAAAAGTTGGATAGAATCACCTTCGGTATTCGCTGTGCTATTAAGCACTGTGCTGATGAGACCGATGCTCAAGATGTAGAAGGCTTAAGATTTGATATCCGAAACGTACCAGCTCACGTCTTTGGCAATCATAACAAATGTCGTGAATATTTGTGTGCCAAAGAAACACTGGATGATGAAAACTACATTCCTCAGCTTACCAAATGTGATGTGCTATCGAAAATTCAAAAGATAGTTGATGCTGTGGCCGCAAAAGCAGAATTTCTGAACTATAATAAAACCAGCAATCTGTAAGTATATAAAAGCTGTGTGGCATATTTTGCCTCCTGGTTTTCGTGTAACAACTTGGTTTTAGAAGGATAATTTCTTATAATTGTTGATATAACATTTTTGTTCCATTTTTGCTACAACTTTCTATACACTTTTTTTTAGCGTTTTTAATTTAATTTAATTGAGTTATCTTTAACTAGCCCTAACTTATATATATAGTTTTTAAAAAGAAGTTTTTTTGTATATTCTTAGCGTTGCTTCAATGAATATCCATACATTAAACACATTTCAGGGCTGAAAATGTCTTCAGCAGGCTGTGTAAGTTCAATATGGGAAAAAGGCTGAACATTATGAGCAGAGGATCATACCAGAGGAGGGTATGGATCACCGTGTTGCATCATAATGAAGGATATAATTGGCATTATGAAGGTTTGAAAAAATTCGCCGGATGTTCTCCAGGTAAAATTTTCAACCAGTTGATTGTGTATAAGGCGAAGCTGAAAGAAGCTACCACGAAATCAAAAAGCCGGTCTGAGTATGCAAGAAAACCAGCCAAGCTGAATGAAGTCGATCGAGATTATGGTCCACAAGCGATTGAAGCAGCTGAGAGAGTTCAGAACTTTGAAAACATGGGAACTAATGTGATTCTAAGGTATCAGGTAATTATCAATTGATCCGATCATCCACTCTGTTTATGTATCATCGAATTTTGTATTTTTTTACAGCTCACCTCTGAATCTCAAGACAAAATTCATCGAGATCTCACAATTCCCGAGTTGGAGGAATTTGCTAAAGGGCGTATTCTTTCTGCATTTGTTGCTGACATTTTATGGTCAACACCGCAGACCTTGGCTAAAAAATGTGATAACATTTTGTTGACCACGAATACTTGGAACTACATTAAGCAAAACAGGACTATCATTGGACCGATTACAGAGTATCTGAAAGTGGATCATGGATACGAAATGGGAGGCAGCCGAATTTTCATTGACAAGTGTCATAGCTTTTTGTGTTGCATACCAGATGGTAGAGAATATCAATGTTTTGAATTACATTTTTATATTATTATCCTGCTTTTCAGCTGTTTCCGATACCACTGGAGAAATTCTATTGGTAAAGAAAAAAGCTGTTCAGGGATTGATCAAGGATCACGCGAGTAAAGCCACAGGAGGAATTGGATGCAAAATCAAAGACGGTGAAGTAGTTTTGGATAGGAAAACGTTTTGCGAGGCACAAACCGCACTGCATGTTTGCAACCTTGGGAAGGCTGTGTGCCTTTTCGTTAATTCGAATAATTTACACGACTTTTTTACCAAGGAAGTGGTTAAAGATGACTCTTATTTTTCTGAAAAAGTTGAGAACAAAATCGTTAAGTTTTTTGACCAATTTTTGTCACTAAAAGTTGTCGAAGATGACACTTTTATTAAATGCTGATATTTATGAATGTTTTAAGTGTGTGTATATTTTTTTTTGATGGTCTGTGTATTGATAGCTATGTATTTATTTGAGTTGATAAAAAACTACCGAATAAACTTTATGGCCGGATAAGATGCAATCTCAGTGATTTTGAAATAAAGAGTAAATATTATCTGAAAATCACATATTGAACAAGCTTATACACAAAAAAAATACCATTATTATCTGTTCTCTCATCAAACATATCAATATCGTCGAAGGAGCATTATTGAAATTGCTGCTTCTTTCGGAACTTCGGATCCACAAATTAGAGATTAGACCATAACCGAAAACTTGAAGTTGTGCTATGGTGTTCGGTGTGTCATGTAAACTAAATACTTATTCCTATTAGTTAGGACCCGTCCATTAACAACTCTATTTTAAGTTTTTTTCAACCCTTTTTTCTCTAACAAATCCGAGATATAAGTACACAGAGGGGGGTCCCGTGGCGTAGTTGGCTACACGTTTGCTTCTCAAGTGGATGGTCATGAGTTAGATTTCCATACCCCCCCCCCCCATTGGTAGCAGTACGGAAAACAAGATCGACGGAAAATAAATCAAAGGAAAAAAAGTCAGTAAATAATGCAATTTTGAAAAATAAGAAAATGCTGAACTCAATTCCCCCGATAAATAATAAACCCTTACGTAATAAGTACATGACCCCTTACATGTATGAATTTATTTGAATTTGAAGTTTACACTTGCCCTGAAGTTTTTAGAAAAAAATATAGTTAAACTTAAAACTGCAAAATTACAATACTTCCCCCCTTTATAAAGAGAAACACTAATTTACTGTATGTATTGGTACACCTGCACCAAAACCAATACATACGTTCAAATCGTTTATGCATACTTATACATACAAAGGCTAAATCCAATCTGATTTGCACCTTAAGTCCCATATGGAGAAATTAAATGTTTCACACAGCTATAGAATATTCTTTATTCGTTCATATAAATGAATGAACCAACGACTACGAATTTGATGAAATCTTTGGTTACAATCCAGCAAATTATGATAAAATTTGAAATCGATTGAACATTGTCGATTGGCAAGCAATATTAAGAACTGCAGGAAATGTTGAATGTACAGTTGACGTATTATACATTGTGTTGTTTGAAATAATACTTGAAGAAGTGCCAACTAAAAGAAGAAGACGCCAATATCATGCAAAACATCCGTTTTTATTACAACACGGAACTGAAAAATTTAAAAAAATCTAAAGCAAAAAGTGCACAAATTTTATAAAAAAAAAATATAATAGCTAAGAAACTTTGTCATACTAGACATTTGAGATCATTTAAATTTGGCGGTGAATATGGCATTTGAGGAGTATAATTTAAAAACTGAACTTGAAATAAAATCTTGTCCTAGCAACTTCTTTAATTATGTGAAAACCAAATTAAAATCTGATAATTTTCCATCAAAGATACATTTGGACGATAGGGTAGGTGAGAACTCGGATGATATATGCAATTTGGTTGCAAATTTTTTCCAAGAAATCTATACTACGTTTTCAGAATAGGACCATGACCGTAAATATTTTGGAACTTTCAAGTGACATCAGCGTAAGTCAAATCAAGGTTCATGATATCTTAAAGGGTTGAAACAATTTACATGCATCTAAAGGTCCTGGCCCTGACGGTGTTCCACCAGTTTTTATGAAAACTTTAGCAACTGAACTTACTGCTCCATTATTTTGGATTTTCAATATGTCACTGGAATCCGGAAACTTCCCTAAAATATGGAAAAACTCGTTTTTAGTGCCTATCTTTAAATCGGGAAAAAAAAATCTGACTTACGTAATAATCGTGGTATAGAATTATCTCTTGCATTCCGAAACTTGTCGAGGCGATTGTAAATGAAAAACTCTTTCTTTAAATTTAAAACAGCAGCCTTTAACGTTCAACAACTACGAATTTGTTCGAATTTATGAATTATCCTTGAATGCAAAGGATAACGGAATCCTTGTAGAAGTGTTGTATACAAATTTCAGCAAAGCGTTTGATCAAATGGACATACCCATGCTTCTTTTTAAACTTCGAAAATAGGAATTCATTACGCACTCCTCAAGTGGCTTGAATCATATTTAATGACCGCCATAAAATACAAAGGAAAGACTTCAAATCCCGTTGACGTCACTTCAGGAGTTCCTCAAGGCTCCCATTTAGGACCGCTTTTGTCAATGACATATCTCTCATTATTAAGAAATTGAAAGTTTTAATCTCTGCTGACGACATTAAACTTTTTTATGCCGGCGCCGGTGGTGTAGTGGTAAGCGTGACTGCTTTCTAACACCCCAATTGGTCTGGGTTCAATCCCAGCCGAGGTCGGTGGGATTTTTCTGAGGTATAAAAATCACTGGTCACGTCTTCCTTCGGAAGGGAAGTAAAGCCGTTGGTCCCGGCCCATGTGTGTTGAATGGGTGCGATATCCTACGCAGGTGTGGAAGCTGCATTCCTGCACATTCGATTGCCGTCAATGGATGGCAATTGATGTCCGTCGGTGATTGGCACAAGATTGCGGAACAGAGACCGACGTTAAATAAAGGAAAGAGGGACATTAAACTTTTTTTGGAAATAAAAGATGCCAAAGACATCAACACCTTCAAAGAGGAAATACAGACAGTGCTGTGGTTGTGGGTATTCGCAGGTAGTCGATGACTACTTAGCTCCAATCCAAAAAAAAAGTTTGCAAAATAGGTAAAATACAGCAATCTAATCCCATAACTAGCGTCTCTGATATACATGTTTAGGTGGAAATTGGTAGACAAGTTCAGGAAAAAATATCAAAATCGTTCAGGGAAAAATTGCAAAAAAATTATGTTCAATTTGAAATTGCTACGCGCCTAATAAACACGTTCGGGAAAAAATTTAAATTGTATATTTAAAATGGCTTGTGCACCTGGGAAACAACAAAAAATTGCTCAAAATAGTTAAATTTGAAGTGGCTGGTGCCCCTGGTAAACATGATCAAGTAAACATTTACAAAAAAAAAAATACACTAGGAGACACGTTTAAAGAAATTGAAAAATAATGTTAAATATTAAAAGGCAGCGCCCCTGGTAAATCAGGGTAGAATAAAAAAAATGCTAGTGCCCGTGGTAGATTTAATGAGGGGAAAAATAACTGGAAATGAATTGCGCCCCTTGTAAAACATTTAAGGTTAAAATTGATAATAATCTTTAAATTTGAAACGGCTAATCCCCTGATGAACACGATCAAAAAAAAATTCAAATCAAATATTTTTAGTTTTTAAATGAGTTTCTGGTAGACAAATTAAAAACAAAAATACGTTAAATTTGAATAAACCTGTTCAGGGAAAAAAAACGTTCAAAATCTTTAAATTTAAAGTGGCTAGCACTCCTTATATACACGTTCAGGATAATATTAAAAAAAAAACATTAAAATTTCAAATGGCTTCATTTCTTCATCCTCTGCAATAAGCTCGACGCATCTACGTTACGTTCTTGGGAACAGGAAACGCGTCAGAAGGACGACGTAAGCTACGATGAGTTGATTGAATTCCTTATCCAGCAAGTTCGAATGCTGAAGTCCGTATCAAGCGATCTACAACATCGCTCTCAAGGGACTAGCATCAAGGTGGCCGGTCCAAACCCGAAGAAATTGTCCACATTCAAGTCCGTTGTCAATGCTGCTACAAGTGAAGTCAAGTCGAACACTCTTCATTGCCCTGCATGTTCCGAGAAGCATCTGCTACACCAGTGTTCAACATTCAACAAGCTGTCCGTATCCCAACGACGAGAGTTGGTAACCCAGCGAAGCTTGTATTGGAACTGCTTTCGTTCTGGTCATCAAGCGCGGGCCTGCAAATCCAAATTTAGTTGCAGAACCTGCCAAGCCAGACATCACACCTCGCTGCACGACGCAGCTCCGAAGAAGACAACTCCTGCCGTACCTTCGAATCCTCCTATGCAACAACCAGCTCCATCCACGTCAGCGCACGCGGGGACCTCTGGATCAGCGCATCCACCAGAAGTTAGCATGGCTATCCAATCGAACCACAGCACGGTCCTACTGGAAACGGTTGTTCTAATCGTCGTCGATCAACACGGCAAGGAATTCACCGTACGAGCGCTCCTAGATTCTGCATCGATGTCCAATTTCATCACCAAGCGGGTGGCATACGCTCTTGTCACGCAGCGTACTGCAGTAGACGTCGTTGTATCAGGACTAGGAGAATCCGTCAAGCAGATCAAACGTCAAATCACGGCTACGATCAAATCGAAAACGAACACCTTTTCCTCCACACTCGAATTTCTCGTAATGAAGAAACCATCTGCCAATCTTCCGACTATCGCCATCAACACAGCTGCGTGGAACTTACCAAGCGTTCCACTGGCCGATCCGCACTTCAATATTCCGGGCATGATCGATATCATCATCGGTGGGGAATGCTACCACGAAATCCACACCGGTAACCGCATAGCACTCGGGAACGGTCTACCATTGCTGGTCGAAACACACTTCGGGTGGGCAGTTTCTGGAAAAACGTCCACCAATTCCGCTGTTGCACCACCAGCATGCTACATATCAACCACCGACCGATCCCTCGAATCAGCGCTTCAACGTTTCTGGGAGCTTGAAGCCGTCGATAATGGCCCGACGCATTCCTCAGAAGAGAAACTGTGCGAAGAGATCTATGCCACTACTACCACTCGAACTCACGATGGAAGGTACGTTGTACGCCTTCCTCGGTCCGAAGATCCGCAAGTCACACTCGGAGAGTCCCGAGAAATTTCCACACGCCGCTTCTACAGCCTTGAGCGCCGCCTTGAACGAGATCCTGCCTTGAAGAAAGCCTACCACGATTTTGTGGAAGAATACCTCCGCCTCGATCATATGCGCAAACTCGATTCTGTTGACGACGAAGTTCCGCATTGTTATCTGCCGCATCACCCGGTATTCAAGGAGAGCAGCACCACCACAAAGGTACGCGTGGTGTTCGACGCTTCCTGTAAGACCTCCTCCGGAATGTCACTCAACGATATACTCCTCGTCGGCCCAGTTGTGCAGCAGAATCTCGACACCATCCGCTTCCGTTTTCACGTTGTTGCCATTGTGGCTGACGTAGAGAAAATGTACCGTCAGATTTTCCACTTTCCTGCTGATCAACATTTCCTACGCATTCTATTTCGTCGAAGGCCATCAGATCCAATCGACACATACGAGCTCCTCACGGTTACGTATGGAACATCCTCCGCCCCGTTCTTGGCAACACGTACACTGCAGCAGCTAGCGAAAGACGAAGGAGACATTTACCCGGAAGCAGTAGAAGCTGTCGTCGAAGATTTTACGTCGATGATCTCCTTACTGGCGCAGACAACTTGGAGTCTGCCATAGAAAAACGTCGTCAAATATCTGCCATGCTCGCATCGGCTGGTCTACCGCTGAAGAAGTGGGCTTCCAACGTTCCTGAAGCTTTGGCTGACATCCCGCCTGAAGATCTGGCGATCAAACCTTTCCATGATCTGCAAGATGACCAGTCAGTATCCACGCTTGGCCTTGTATGGGATACGAAGACGGATATGCTCCGCTTCAACGTCGATCTTCCGCTACCAGCACCGATTCTTACGAAAAGAAAGGTAATCTCGTACATTGCCAAGATTTTCGATCCGTTAGGCCTCGTTGGACCCACTATAGCCACTGCCAAATTGTTCATGCAGCGACTTTGGAAACTAAAGAACGAAGACAACGCACCCTACGAATGGGACCGCCCGATCCCGCAGAAGCTACAGGATGAGTGGAAGCAATTCCATGCTACGCTTCCCATCCTGGCTGACATCAGAATTCCACGCTTCGTATCTTTGGCCGCCGTTTCCAAGGTTGAGTTGCACTTCTTTTGCGATGCATCAGACGCTGCCTACGGAGCATGCTGCTTCATCCGCTCGTTGAACAACGACCAAGTAAAGGTTCAATTGCTGACATCGGAGTCAAAGGTGGCACCCCTTGCCACGAAACACACTATCGCAAGACTTGAGTTGTGTGCAGCCGTTCTTTCCGCGAAGCTGTATCAGAAGGTTGAACACGCAATCAAGTTATCTACCGATGTCTACTTCTGGACAGACTCAACCACAGTCATTCAATGGTTGCAGTCACCGCCGAATCGTTGGAAAACATTCGTTGCGAATCGTGTTTCCACCATCCAATCCAACACTGAAATTGCCGCTTGGAGACATGTCCCAGGAGTAGAAAACCCAGCCGACGAACTATCTCGAGGATTGCAGCCCGCAGACTTAGTCAATCAGTCCAGATGGTGGAACGGACCGAAGTGGTTGTGGGAATTTCCTGCGCACTGGCCTGTCTCGAATGTTCCAGAAGAAGAGTACATTACCGTCATCGAAGAAGCTCGGAAGGTAACTTTGATATCGCTCAATGCTGACGAACAGTTTGCAAATCAGCTATTCGCTCGTTTCTCTAACTACACAACTCTTCGCCGTGTAGTAGCGTACTGCATGAAGTATATCAAGGCATTGCAAGCCACAGTACGTAAGTCCACCAAATCATCGAACATCATTCTCACGACAGCTGATCTCGTAGTCGCCGATCACACGCTAATTCGACTTGCTCAATCGCAACTCTACTCGGAAGAGCTAGCTGAGGATTTTTGGTGCCAGCTTTTATTTCCAATTTTAGGGTGCAAAAACGGACTGTTTTCTCAAAACGTCGCCATATTTTTATTTTTCAACCAAATCAAAAACGGCTACGTACAAGACTGGGTCATCTATCATTACTTCACAAAACTGTGGAAAGTACTGTATTAAATCTCTTAAGTTTGCAATCATTTCCTCAAGAGCTGAATCACTCTGTAATAATTGAATCACTACAGAAAAGTTTGGAATCACTTCAGAAAAATCGGAATCCCTTTGGGGTGCACAGCATCATTTAAAAAAAGTTCAAAATCTCTTCTGAAAGTACTAAAACACTTTAGAAAATTTTGGAACCGATCTGAAAAGTACTGAATTACTGCAGAAATGCTTCAGAAAGTACTGAATCACTTCGGATAGTACAGACATAATAAAGCATCAGAATGATTAACCGCTCGCGGTTGCTACCCCGTTATTACCAGATTATCTGTACTACACAGAGAAGCAACTAACGATGCGTAGGACTAGCATGCATTTGCAATGTGTAAGTACTGGTGATCTCATACTAACAGCGCCAGCCGCGTCCAAATGTAGGCTAATTAGTGGATGGATAAGTGATTCTCACTTTGTTGGAAACCGAGAAATCCTCCTCACTTCCATGAATTTTTATTAGTTTTTCAACAGGATTCACTTAAGGGAGTATTGATTCTTATCGCTAGCCCACATTAGTACTCAATTGTGACTCATCGAAAAAGTTCTTGATTTTGGCAGTAAACTCTCCACAACTCGATGTCGATGCTCGAAATCGAGTTATAGAACCATGGTAAACATGAATGTCATGGCTACTGCGATAGGGAATTTGTATGGGATTCTTATTCTATAACTCGATGGTCCCTCCAATATCGAGTTGTAGAGAGTGCACTGTGGTTTCGTTTCCTAAAACGAGATCTATCTGTACCTTCATAACATTACATTAGGACAGTTCGGAAACACTTTGGAAAAGTTCAGAATCACTCCAGACAGTACTAAATCACTTGAGAAAAGCTTAGGACACTGGATCCGTGTATTCAGCTCATGAAATATTTAATAGCTTCAGAAAATCTTGAGTTCAGTAGAGAAAATGTTGATTTGCTCAAGGATAGAATGGGTTCAGAAAGTGTAATATTTTCTGGATTATTTAATACTTTCGGAAGTAATTCCACGAGCTCTTGGGAACGTTTGAAACAAGAATCTGATTGATTTGATATGCGTAGCTACGATTGCGTTATTGACACGCACAAATGCTCGAGGAGTTTGGGATTCCACTTTTGCTAAAAGTAACAAAAGTTGGGTTCACGCGGTTTCCTAGATAAAAGTTTCCTTTACGAAAGTAATATTCTTGTACAAGTTCTTGTACAAGAGCCAAATGGGATATGCCATTTAGCATTAATCCACATAGATTTATCATTGCTGTTCTATTATGCTGTAGATTGATTTATGCTATCTTAACAATAATCATAATTGAAAACTATTCACAAATGCACCACCTCCAGCATAAAGTTAACAGCAACGTAGAAAGCAAATTGGTAATTATTTGTAAAACGCAAGAGGTATTCTGAGTTGAACGTGGTATTATTTTTCATAAATTTAGGCATCACCATATCCATAATCTTGCCCTTATTTAGCCTCGTACTAAAGACTTAAGAAGGTTGACTGAGTGCCTCGGAGAAACAAAGTTCCGTTGCGCCATTGCTTTGGTTAGCGCAGTAAGGGCTTCATACTGTGGAGGTTTTGATTTGGTTACTTACTAGTAGTTTTGGGAACTTTGTTTGGCCCGAGGGGGGTGACACATCTAAATCTCAATTGTAGATGCACAAAAAATCTCACACTAGCGAATAAATCTTCGGAAAATCTTCTCTCATTTCTCGCATCTACTTGCATCGCGCATCATCTTTTTGGAGGAAATCTTCAAAATCGTGATAAATCTTCTTTCTATCTACTCAGCGTACGCGCAGCTAGCCACAGCAAAACACAATATTTCCTGCATCGTAGATAGAGTCGTCCCCCTCGGTTTGGCCCAAGATTTTGCCCACGAATGTTTAGGACATTTTTTAGAAATTGTTCAAGGTATTTCCTGACATTTTGAGAAAGTAAAGTATGATATGAGATAAATAAGAAAACAAAAGATATGGTGCTTGGAAATGTTGACAGAACTTTTGGAAATTAATCACAATTTCAAGAAGTAAGGATACAGGGACTTTGTAGATGTTCAAGGAATATTAGAGCGATTTTTCGCCCCTCGGGTTTTTGTTGTGTGGCAAATGCCACCTTCGCCACCTGTAGAGTATGGTGCTGCTCATCATGCAGCATCGATAAAGTGTAAATGATTTGCAACGTACCATATCAACTAGATAAAACACAATTTAAAACAACGTCATCAACGTCAGGGGCGGCCGCATCGTTATTTTAGGCAGATTTATATTTTAAGGGCGTAGGTCAATATTGGGTGCGACTACTTAGCTCAAATTTTAGGAATACAGCACTGAATACAGATATTCCATACTTGGTGTCAAAAAAGCCTGCTACAATTAAATATAAAAAAAAAATGTAACTAAATTACCATTAGTAGAAAATGAATCACACCCGATATAACAATCACTTTAGGAAAGCAAATTGTAGAAAAGTGTGGTATAGTCAGGAATCTAGGTGTTATTTTGGACTGAAAACATGCCTTCACTGATCATTATAACACAATTATTAACAGAGCTAACAACATGCTTGGTGCTTCATAACACGTTTCTTCTATAACTTTCACAATCCATATACGATAAAAACATTGTACATTGCTTATGTAAGGTCGATATTAGAATATTGCAGCATAGTTTGATCTCCTTTTTCAATCACACTCGAAAAAAAATAGAGCCCGTTCAAAAGCAGTTTCTATTGTATGCCCTCCGCAAGTTAGGTTGGACTGTATTTCCTCTGCCATCCTACACAGCTCAGTGTATGCTCATAAATATCCAAACATTAAAAGAGCGTCGTGAATTTGCTATGATAGTTCTATAGTTGATAGTTCCGTTAGAGTACGGCCGTGTGAAGATTGCATATAGATATTAGAATAGCGAGCTAGGACAACTTTTAAGGAAGGTACAAATCGGTTTTGTCCCCCCCCGCCAACACTGGCAAAAAGAGATGAAAACTGACCCGCTCAAGTACCAACGGTGTGTTTGAAACAGTTCTAGGGGAAACGCTCCTATAGTTGCGGTACGTTAGAAGCGTTAGGTTCCTATAGTTGTGTATGGAGACTCCGTACACAACTATAGGAACCTAACGCTTCTAACGTACCGCAACTATAGGAGCGTTTCCCCTACCGATTTTTTACCGCACTTCACTGCCCATAATCGCAAGTCAGTCCCATCTGTAAAAAACTGGAAATGAGAAAACGGCGTTCAAAGATTTTTCAAGTTTTCTGATTTGACACCTATTTTGGAGGGATAAATTTAAAAATAAACGTACAATGTGATAGAATGCATCTATGTTTACCCAAAAATATTGGAAAAATATCGTGATATTTTTATTTTATGGCCAAAATCTGAGTGGGGCTGACTTGCGATTACATTTAACGTCAATGTGAAAAATAACCGCAAGTCAGTCACAATTCCATGCCGATGCTGCATTAGTTTAGCACAGTATTGAACAGTAGAAAGATACTATGGTCCCATAGAACGTTATTGAATGTTTTTGGATTTGTTCCGCTGGTTCCAGAGCAATGGCCGGAACATGTTCCGGTGAGTATGGGTCTTCATCAGACCAGAGCCAAACGTGCCAAACCCACCATGCGATAAATCAATTCACATGAGAATTCAAAAATAAGATCAATAAGAGTCATGATGAGTGACCAGCACCATGTTGGCCACACCCGGACATGTTCCGGGTATACCCGGGGAAGTAGCAAATCCTTTTTAATTAAAATCCATCAAGCGATACATCAAATCACATGATAATTCAAAGCCATATCCATTGGCGGTCAAACTGAGTATCGTAAGAACTATATTGGCCACATCCGGACATGTTCCAGATACCCTAGGGGAAGTGGACAAAAGCTGTATTGAGACAAATCTCATGATGCGATGTGTTGTTTAACATTTCTGATATATTTTTTTCATATGGGACTGACTTGCAGTTACTTTTCGCTGTGGGACAATTTGACTTGGTATTGTTTTTCAGTTTTCTTGAGCAAACCACATTTTTTCAATAGCACATCTCAAAAAACATAGAATGATAAACTGAATAATGATGCTAACTCAAAACTGATAAAAATGCAGATGGGACTGACTTGCGATTACCGGCAGTTCAGTTGTTATCTGAAGGAAGGCATCCAGTCGTAGGTTTGGAAATTGCAACTACCACGATATGTGCTCTTGTCATCGTCGTCTTGACGATCTCGAGGGGACACGGGTGGGGTAGGTGCTGCTACTGTACCTTTCGACCATTGACAGTGAAATAAAAAAAAAATCCTCGCATAACGTCAGCTAGAAGTATTTTTTTTTACTTGTTCTCAAGGCATACTATAAAAAATATAAACAAAGACAAAATTGTAAAAATAGCACTTAAGACAAAAATTGTAAAACAGTCTACACTGATTGACGACAAATAAAAAAATAAAAAATTAGGCTTGATCCAAATTGTAAATAGAAGATAAAAATGGCACTTTTGGCCAAAAAAGTTTCGGCAAATCTTCATCCAAAAAAAAAATAAAGAATAAAATGATTAGCGAATTAGTATGGAATTCGATAAATCACCGTTTTCGGCAAGAAGGCTGAATTTAAAGCAAAACAGTGTCTTCCGGAAGCGGAATAAAAATCTCATATTAAGAAATATTTCTAACAAATGACTCTATGAACGAAGATTTCCCAACCTAATTGCCACCGCTTATCAGCTTTATGGCACAAATTAAATCTCAATTAAAGTCATAAAATTCCGCCGCCAGAAAAAAAAAAACCAACCGAATGAGTACGAGAAACATGAGCCAGAAGCGCACGATTTGGCATCTGGCAATAAAATTCATTCCATTCCATAACTCATGCTTCTTTCTCTCGCTCTCTCTCTCTCTCTCTCTCTGTTCTGTTCCATTTCGAATTATGACGATTCCGAGTCACATTAATCGCTCGTATCGGCAGTAGGTCCGTTGCGTTTGTCCGTCTTCTCTCGGTAAATGAAAAGTGAAATTTTCCCTTAGGAACTTGATCAGTACACAGCAAAAAAAAATGTAATATCGATCAACGTAATTCAAGCTGATGTATGAAATAATGATGTAATAGCAAAAAGCAGATACAATATTACATCAATGGATGTAATTTTGTTCGCAAAATCGATGTACATCGTACAATGTGATATTACACAACCGATGGATTGACCTGGTTGCAGCAGTTTCGATGTAATATTCAACAACTTTTTTTGCTGTGTAAAGTCGGAGAGAATAAAAAGTTCATTGGAATAGTGAAAACAGTAGTTCGGATCATGCACCGCGTGAAAATAGCATTCTCAAGTGGTTTTACTAACCTAACCACCAGTGTACATTTCTTCGCATTTGGTTATAAATAATAGACGATACAAATTGGGTTTTTAATATCTGGACAGATGACTGCTGTCGGTTCCTGTGGATTCATAAAGATATCAAATGTTGGTTGCTTGCTCAAATAAATCATACATTTTTTTTTCGATTTTTGATTAGCTACGAAGGGTAAGCTGCATTGATGATGAGCTTGCTCAAATGACAAATTGTTTACCAAAGAGAACACACCGAAAGTGTTCAGGAAGGGAAGATAGGCAAAGAACATGAAAAGCATATGTCACCGTCCTGGATGGTGCAACTGCATACTTTGTGATGCAAATAATCGGCGCCACTTCACTTTAGCATATGCATTCGTCTTCGACCGAGTATGTTTCGGAAAACCTTTTAACCTTTTTCTTCTATCTCGATAATTTATGGGTCGCAGTTGTCCCCGAAAGAGTTCAAAGTTCTTCACAGTAAATGCAACATGGATCTAACTTGCACTGAAAATTTCACGAACGAGCACTCCCTCGTCGGGTCAGAATGCGCAGTAGCGGAATTTTCACTGCGTTGCCGTCAGCCACCATCGACAGACGGGACTGGGAAACATCACGTAAGCTCCACCCTCAACTGATTCGAACTTGTTTACCACAGTCAACCAATGGAACCGGGTCATAAAATGCTCCGATAGGTTTTATTTTCACTGGTTCATCTTTCACCGCAAGCATTGCGTCAGGTTGACGAGGGAAATTTTGTTCGATCATCACTAGTATCCATACAAACATCTGCTAGTAATGGAAATTGTCCAATTTGTTTGATTTGTTGTGCGCCTGGCGGCGCTTGGCCTGCTGGGATTGTCAGGACCTCCAGAGGACCACAGGCAGCCAGACGACAAGCAGAACAAGGGTGTACTTTGATTCTCAATTTTCGTGTAAATATTTTCCCGAACAGTTTTACGACGCAAATATTTCATGTTTTCGTGTCTAGACGGAGTGACACTGCCGAAAGGACATGACAATATATATGGACCGATGTTGTTTTCAATCCAAAGTAAACGACAAGGATCGCTTTGTAATTCGATGCCTTCGTGTAACAATGTTTTTCCTTGTTCGGGAGACAAATTTTCAAGTGAGCTGTCAACGTTTTGCTAGTGAATTTCTAAAACCAGTGATCTGTAGGTTTTTTTTAAATGTTCAGTATTGATTGTATAAACAATGTCTTCAAATGCTGATTTATCTACCTATTTTATATCTGTTGTTGTTTACAAACGTCTTAACGATTTAATTTAAGTCGTTAAACATTTCTAGCTAATAACGCCTCATTTTCGCTGGCAACACTTTACAGTTCGGCAAATTCGTATTTTGTCAGCGGAGTTAATTACGTCGCATGTCGCAACTTGGGCTGACGAGCTTCAGTTTAGTAGTGGCGAATATCCATGTAAAATTCCACATGATTTTCATGTGTCCACACATAAACAGAATCCACTCAGAACTACACATGAAATTTATGAGTCAAATGAATAGTATGTGTGGCTACACATGAATTTTATGTGTACACATTAAAACTATGTATGTTAACGACACATATATATCATATAATTTTATTAATTTATTTATTCGTCACCGTCTCCGACTAGTCGTACAGACTGAACTATTTTACTTATAAACTAGAAATTACTACTAATCCTATTTCTAAAAACGTTTTTAGTCAAGTTAAAATCGAATTCGTCACAGACAACATTGAACAAGCGAAGACACGAATCAAAAGGGTTGTTGTAGCCGTAGTTTGTTCTGTGGTATGGGACTGCTATTAAGGTCTGAGGTCACGATCCGCCATTTTTGATGGTTTTTTCGAAAAACTAGTGTTGAAAACCCAACTATCTCGAATATGGTAAAGATTATCGCAAAATCCAACTGACAATCGTTTCTAATTATGCCAAAGAATATTCTGTGGAATTGTCAAAGTTGCAAAATATTCATTAAAATTTACTTGAATTCCTAAATTGGGAGAAAATCCTTGAGATAATCCTCTGCCATTGTCTCTGAGCAGAAGAGAGAATGGAGCATATACCATAAAGTGGACCCTACACGATTACTTTTATTGACAATAATCGTATTGTCAATACATTCGATATTGACGTCAATATATCGAGATTGACAATATTTCTGAATTCACATCATCAATATTGATGATGTGAATTCATAAATATTGTCAATCTCGATATATTGACGTCAATCTAGCATGTATTGACAGTACGATTATTGTCAATAAAAGCAATCGTGTAGGGTTCACTATAGTCGAGCAAGTACTGTGTTGCCAGTGGAAGGCTATGTTTCTTTTTCACACTTTGATGACCCGCAATAATGCTGTAAATGCAGCAGCATTAGAATCTTTTCGAGTATGTGATCAATGTATAATATGCAATTTATCAAACCATTTTATTAAATTGCGTTTATGTGAAAGTAAAATAGATATGTTGGGGAAACGGTTCACGGAGTGGCAGGATGTGGCCAAACTGGACCCTACTCTTCAGCATGCACCATGCACTGGTTAATTATTCATCGATAGATGAAATTTCACTCCACAGTTTGAACTTCACTTTATTGTTGCTTCCACGCACTTACAAAATAATTTCAAATCTTCACTTCTTGAGCTACTGATAAGGACTGTGTATTTTTATTACTGCTACGGTCAACTTAAATCTAATAGGAACAGCTGATTATGTGCATGTATTGAAAACTGCACGAAATAATTGAAAAGCGATAGCTAACCTAACGAAGAGTTCACACTAGAGTTGGATTCTGCTTTTAGCTATATATACCGTTACACAACATCGCCGCCACCTTGAAATGCTCAATTTCAAAACTCTTGTAATTCAAAATCTAGTACTACATTTACCCGCTACCAAAAACTAACATAATAAGAGAAACAAAAGAGAACATAATGTAAATAATGTGTCACAATATTCTTCTTCTCCTCGGTGATGACGTTTATGTTGCTGCTACTCTCACATCCTGTCCGTCAACGATTGCTACGCTGTCATCTCGTTCGGCGTCATTTCGATTTTCATTTGCAACGGGAACAATCTCTGCATCGGAAGGAAGCAAACAAATTTTCGTAATCGGCCGCTTGATGATACCACGAGAAGTCTTCAGGGTCACCACACGAGTCAGCTGATCCTTGCCTGGATGGACATCGACGATGCGGGCGAGAGGCCATTTCACTGGATGCTGCATTTCATCAACGACGATTACGAGACGCCCAGGCAGAATAGCATTGTTCGGCTTGCCATATTTTGTGCATCGCTGCATCTCCTGCAAGTACTCCAGCCTCCAATGATGCCAAAACTGTTGGAAATTTCGCTGTATGGCCTGGTAGTGACTCAGCATACTCGAAGGATGTCTTGTGAAATCCGGCTCCGGAACTGCGTGCATCGTTGACCCAATCAGAAAGTGCGCAGGAGTTAGGCACGCCAAATCGTTGGGATCTTCCGATAGAGGCACAAGTGGTCGGCTGTTCATCGACGCTTCGATTTGTGTCAGCAGTAGAGTCGGTGTATAATGAGTCACGCCAAGAGAAAAACAGTGGAACTCGCATCACGGTTTTTGAGAGTTTCCTTCCCTTTCACTTGGCAACAGAGGACTTGTGCATCAACTTCAAATGACTTCTAGCGAGAAATTAAATTACCGGCTGCAGTAAATTATTATATTAGTGATTTTGGCGGATTAAATCAGCAACTTATATTACAAATTCTCATTACTGATCATTACCATACGAATCTAATTACAATTTAAATTCTCACTGCGTGTTTATGGTCATTTCTTCGATTAAATTTTATATTTTATTTCAATACCTTTCGTTTAGCTTTCATAGCATCGTAATGTTTATTTATTTTGCACGATAGGTAGCCAGTTTGACAGTTCAATAGGTAGACTTGGCTTCACTCTTGGCGTGACTCATTATACACCGACTCTAGTCAGCAGCGTCGTCATTGCTTCGAACGAAAGTCGAGAATTTCCCAGCTGACAGTAAAGATGTTTTTTGGCAACCTTCACTGCAGCCTCCCATAGTCCACCAAAGTGAGGCGCTTTTGGTGGACACAAATGCCAGTTGATTCCTTCATCGGTGCAGAAGGTATGCATTTCATCAGCTTTCTTTTCTCGTTTTAGCAGACGGTGAATTTCCTCCAGGTCATTTTTCGCTCCTTCAAAATTCTTGCCGTTGTCGGAGTAGATGTCTGTTGGCCGGCCTCGACGCGACGTAAATCTGCGCAATGCTGCCAGGAAAGCTGGGGTCGACAAGTCTCCTACCAGCTCTATGTGCACCGCCTTGGTACAAAAGCAGACGAAAATGCAGATGTACGCCTTGGTTGCAGGTGCTCTTTTGTGGTTCGGTTTGAGGTATAACGGTCCCGCAAAATCTACACCGGTTACGCTGAATGGACGGCTGGGACTGATGCGGTGAACTGGAAGCTGTCCTAGTTGCTGGGTGGCTGGAACGGGACTTGCTCGGGCGCAGCGAAAACATGCACGGATAATGCTCCTGATGAGTCGTCTCCCATTCGTTGGCCAGAATTTCTCCCGCATGGAGGCCAGTGTGAGTCGGCCGCCACCGTGAATTAGTTGTAGATGGTAGAATTTGGCAAGAAGGCTTGTGTATGGGTGAGGATTCGGTAGGAGGATAGGGTGTTTGTTTACATAGGGCTGCTCTAACAGGTTCAATCTCCCTCCCACTCTAATTATGCCTTCAGGGTCGAGAAAGGGGCTTAGTAAGTGAATCGAGGACTTCTTCGAAACGGTGTTGCTTTTGCGAAGGTCTTTGAGCTCTTCCTTGAAACCATCGGCCTGAACTTGCTTGACGAGAACCGACTGGGCAGCGGTAAGTTCGTCTCTTGTAAGCAGATTACTGAGACGTTGACCCGCACTGGGGGGCTGCTTACGAATCCTTTCACGACAGTGGCGGACAAAGCGAAGGCAGTAAGCGGTTACACGGTTTATTGCAGTGTGCGACGAGAATCGGATGAAGTGCGGATTGATAGTAGATTCGGCTCTGGTTACTGCTACGACAAGCTTGCGACGCTCCTTTCCGTCCTCTGGATATTCAGGTAGGCTTTCACTTGGCCATTGCTGTTCGGGAAAGGACAACCAGCTGGGTCCGTGCTTCCACAATGCACATTCGACGAAATTGGTGGTATCCATTCCTCGCGATACCATATCGGCAGGATTGTGTTTGCCGGCTACGTGGTTCCAGCGCGCTCCGTGGGTAGCCGATTGTATTGCGGATACACGGTTGGCCACAAATGTTTTCCAGGTGTTGGGTGAAGCCTTGAGCCATTGGAGAGTGACTGTGGAGTCGCACCAAAAGTATGAAGCGGAAATGTCAATTTGCAGTGCTTCGGATACCTTGACGAAGAGCTTTGCAGCTAGATCTGCGGCACAAAGTTCCAATCGGGGAAGGCTGACGCGTTTCAGTGGTGCCACTCGGGATTTCGATGCTAGTAGATGAACAGCAACATTGCCCTGGGAGTCAACGGATCGAGCGTATGTGCATGCACCGTAGGCAGCCTCGGATGCATCGGAGAATGTGTGCAGCTGGATGGTAGCGTTTGGAAGCAACGCGTAGCGTGGTACCCGGAACTCGGAAAGCTTCGGTAGTTGTTCGGCATACTTCTCCCATTTCTTAGCGACCGATTCAGGAACCTCGTCGTCCCAGCCAGACGATTGCAGCCACAGGAGTTGCATCAGCATTTTGCCACGGATTACGACAGGAGAAACTATTCCGAGGGGGTCGAATAGCTGCGATATCCCAGATAAAATGCTCCTTTTGGTAGGTGGTCCTTGGGTCGGTCGAAGTATGGTCTCAAAACGGAACACGTCGAGTTCAGGTTCCCAGCTGATTCCCAATGCCTTGATTGTTTCGTCCTTGTCGAATTTCAGAGAGGACTGAGTTCCGATTTGGTCAACAGCTAGTCCTTGCAGCACTTCCAGACTGTTCGACGTCCATTTCCTCAAGCAGAATCCACCCTTCGCCATTAACTCTCCCAATTCGGTCCTCAACTGGATAGCCTCTTGAACCGACTGGGCACCTCCAATGAAATCGTCTACGTAGAATCCTTTCCTGAGTGCTGGTCCTCCCAGCGGATAGGCATCACCTTCGTCGTCGGCCAACTGCAGCAGCGTGCGCGTAGCGAGGAATGCAGACGGAGCCATGCCATACGTAACTGTCAGGAGACGGTAAGTTTGCACTGGATCGAATTTGCTGAATCGAAACAGTATTTCTTGGAGTGGTGTATCGTCTTCGTGATTCAAGACCTGGCGGTACATCTTCTCGACGTCACCCACAACCGCTACTGGGAAGGTTCGAAACCGAAGGCTGATATTAAGAATATCGTCCTGTACTACAGGCCCTACAAGTAATGCTTCATTCAGTGAGTGCCCCGTAGAAGTCTTGGCGGAAGCATCAAAGACGACACGTACCTTTGTCGTCGTGCTGGCCTCTTTTAGCACTGGGTGGTGGGGCAGGAAGCATTCCTTCGACTTGCTTGCTTCTTTCTCGGGAACCAAACGCATATGCCCTAACTCTAAGTACTCTCGCATAAATTTACAGTACTCTTCTTTCAGGTGGGCATCTCGGTCAAGCCTGCGTTCAAGAAGTTCGAATCGTCGTAGAGCGGTGGCCTTCGATTCTCCAACTAGCTCGTCGAAGTTGGATTTGCGTGGTAGTCGCACTACGTATCGTCCTTCGCTGTTTCTGGTAACCGTGGATGTGTAAAATTCATCACATTTCTTCTCCTCTAGTGAATAGGAGGATCGAGCTGGCAGTTCTTCGATTTCCCAAAATCGTTCCAGGCTTTCTTCGAGGGACATTAGTGAAACGGTCGTAACGGAGCAGGTGGACGCATCGTGGGCATTTGTGGCAGCGTGGGCGGTACCAGAGACGATCCAACCGAATACACTATCGACAAGCAACGGAAGTGAATCGGACAGTTGGATTCTAGCGGCAGTCTTGAAGCAAGAGAAGAAATGCGCATTGCCGATTATCAAATCAATCCCGGAGCTCTTGTGGAAGATTGGATCGGCGTAGAACAGGTCCTGGGGTAGATTCCAGTCTTCAATGGAGACGTCACGAGACGGAAGGTTCGGGATGACCTTGTTCAGAACCAAGAAGTCGACATCTAGGATGAATTCTCCTTTCCGGGAACGAACTTGCGTACGGACAGAGTTG
This sequence comes from Ochlerotatus camptorhynchus, assembly GCF_037179485.1. Lineage (NCBI taxonomy): Eukaryota > Metazoa > Arthropoda > Insecta > Diptera > Culicidae > Ochlerotatus > Ochlerotatus camptorhynchus. The sequence goes on along the minus strand of NW_027041115.1, from coordinate 138,138 downwards.
CGAGCGTGTTGCGGCTTCTCTCCTACTCCATGGATCAGAACATTCACCTTGTTTCGCTTTAGCCGCAGAATTTGAGCTAAATTTTCGGAGATGATGTTCGGTTGGGAAGCGCAATCCAAAAGAGCTCTGGCAAAATGCTCTTCACCATAACAGTCGACGATTTTCAGCAGTACGGTGAGCATGAAAACGTTTCTACCGCAACTTTGCATCGGGATACTGCACACTTGCTTTTGGGATCTCACCAATGTCGATGCGGACAGCAACGGAACTGCCTCGGAAGCGGCTACGTTGGTTTGAACGGATGTCCTAGAAGAACTAACAGAAGAGGAAGCGTTGACATTTGCGCTGGATTGTTTGGACCTATCCACGTAGGCTGCATGGATGAGGGAGTGGTGGCGTTTCTGGCAGAACTTGCAGCTGTACTTCGACGAACAATTTCGAGCGAGGTGGTCGTTGCGGAAGCAATTGAGACAGAGACGCTTGGCATTAAGAAGGTTCAACTTTTCGGAAATTGGAAGCTTTTCGAATTTGTAGCACTTTACTAAAGGATGACGTTGATCGCAGGCGTAGCACTTCATAGGAGAATTTTCGACGGCAGCATGGGACGAGACTTTAGTTGGAAACGATCTTTTCGAAAACGGAGGTTTGAATTGGGTTTCGGCTGGAACAGACGAATAGTGTTGGTTGACGGAAATCGATTCCAATACACGCATACGACGTTGCAGGAACTCGATCAGTCGCTCGTAAGTTACTGCGTCCAGAGTGGAAGCGTGATCCTCCCATGCCTTCAAGGTGTCATCGTGCAGTCGCGTACAGAGGATGTGCTCCAATATGGTACTCCACGAATTTACTGGTTCACCCAACTGACCTAGAATTTTGACGTGTCGCTCGAAGTCATCGACGATGGTATGCAAGACGGACGCTGACTCTCTCTTCATCTTTGGGCACTCCAACAACGCTTGAAGATGACGTTTCCTCAGGAGGTACTTGTTAGCATATCGGTTGACAAGAGCTTCCCAAGCGAGCGAATAATTAGCAGCACTGATTCCAACTGACTCGATTAACTGAGCTGCTTCTCCCTTGATAGCAGCCCTTAGGTAGTGGAATTTCTGGATGTCCGCCACATCCGGATTCGCATGGATAAGAGCCAGGAAAGTGTCGTGAAACGCAAGCCAGTCTTTGTAGTCCCCAGAAAATTCAGGCAATGAAATGGTAGGCAGTTTCAGACCCTTTAGAGTGTTAGCCCCAGAAGCAGTATGTTGAGGGAGATTGTCTTGCAGATTAATTGGAGGAGGAAGTTTAGAGCGTAAGAAGGATTTTATTTTAAAGGACAGAGTTTCGAAATTGGAACGAAACTGTAAGTTTCTCACCATGCCTTCGTTGGTGTCCTCCATGTCCTCCAGTTCCGTCTGCACTTCCTCTATTCCTTGAAGGATCACGTCAAGATTCTCCAATCGCAGATCGACCTCGAGCTTGTCCCGTTCCTCCTGGTACTGCAGCATGAACTTCTCCGCTCTTCCTAGAGACGCAAGCAGAGTGGTTCGCCGGGATGTCAGCACATGTTTCCGACGATCTTCCTCCATCGCGTTGAAGCGAGATGTGCGGTGACGATAGGTAGAGAGACACGTATCTGACCAAGGCGGACTTGTGCCTTGTATAGTTGTCAATTACTCAGCAGTACTCCGACTCGACGAGATTATTCCTCGGTTTGCACCACGGCGTGGTCGCAAGAAGTCCACCAATGTTGGACACACTGAAGCAGGCTGCTATTCACGGCCGACTTGGGACGGGATGTAAATTCAGTTTCTGCCACGGCGTGGACACAGAAAACCAAATGGCTGAACGTAATCCTCCTGAGCAGTAGCTAAGTACGTGTGAGCGTGGAGTTAAAATTGAAGCAATGGCGGATGCACTTGAGCTCCAAAGCGAAATAATCGGCATGTACATGCAAGGATAAAACACTCTAAAAAGCACCAGAAATCACTGTGACAATAGTTGGACAGGCAATTACCTTCTGCCTGATCTCAACAGGCCTTGTATTTAAAAAATATCTGGAACTAATCTCCACTTCCAAGACGCAAGGAAGGTTAGTGTCACGATGGCGGATGGCGTCACTATGATGGCACAATAGGGGTGGCTGTATGCCTATTCAGGCTTGGCTTTGATGGCGGAACACTCAATAGCCGAGATGACTACGATGGCGTCAAGATTGTTCCCAGGACAAAGAATGGAACACTGGTATTGTTCAGGACTTCGCTTGGAAAATGGCGAAGGTAGAACGGGCTTCTTTATCGCGCAGGAGTGTCAAAACGGTTGGCGACCTCTTGAACTGAATTGCCACTATCCTGGTCACGGCACCAAATTATGTTGGGGAAACGGTTCACGGAGTGGCAGGATGTGGCCAAACTGGACCCTACTCTTCAGCATGCACCATGCACTGGTTAATTATTCATCGATAGATGAAATTTCACTCCACAGTTTGAACTTCACTTTATTGTTGCTTCCACGCACTTACAAAATAATTTCAAATCTTCACTTCTTGAGCTACTGATAAGGACTGTGTATTTTTATTACTGCTACGGTCAACTTAAATCTAATAGGAACAGCTGATTATGTGCATGTATTGAAAACTGCACGAAATAATTGAAAAGCGATAGCTAACCTAACGAAGAGTTCACACTAGAGTTGGATTCTGCTTTTAGCTATATATACCGTTACACAACAAGATATTATCCCTCGGTCATTTATTACTACCATAAGCAGATACATAGATAAACATCCTATACGAGTTGGCCACATGGCTGAGTCTGATCCTTGAACCCGAGAGAATCTAAACAGAGAAGTATGGGAAATCTTTCTATATGGCGCGTTTAGTACTGTAAAAAACGCAAGGAAAAAACTGCTCGAATTTTTATTCCAAAGTTACGTAGCAAGTGTTTGGTGTCCGTTCATTTAATTTTTTTTTGCAAAATGGTTTTTTTTAAGAAAAAATCTGCTGTCCGTCAAGTGAAAAGGTATCAACGAGAATGCCAAGATACACAGCCAGTAGAAACGCCGTCACCAAAGCGTCAGAGACAGACATCTTCGGATGGTGAAATAAGGTAAGGTAGTATGATGATAATTCAACCAAGGTATGTCCAATTTCTGCAGTAACGGGACTCTGCTATCCCTAATAAAGTGTGTATGCTTATTTTGCTTAACGTCATGTTCTGGGTATCATCCAAACGATTTGTGGAATAGTTAAATTAATTGGGTTATCGTTCGGGTATGGTATTTTTTTAATTGGGGATGTTGGTTTATGTAACGATTTATATTTTTCTAAGACAATAGGTCTATGACCTGATTTGGAGTCTATTTTTATTTACACAAGATGATCAAATCGTCCTAGATTTTTTTTACTATTGTCACATGGGTGACAGGCTAAAGCCACGGGTGGTCCATCTCGTCTAATCGTTAAGATCACTCGATCTACTTGATCAACCACGACTGAGATAATTGCCATATCAGTGAAGCATGTTCAAGGCGTCATTCTATAATTTCGTAAGAAGTTAGGAGGAAGGCAGTGTTGGAAATTAGCTTACGTTGTCTTACATGGGAGGAAAAGGGTCTCAGAAATATCTTACACATTTATTTGTTTTGCCGAGATTGGCACCACCGAGTAGGTTGTCATTTTATTTTGCTGGATCTCAGTAAAAATAAATGCCGAGGTTGCTCAGCAGTGCCAATCTCGGGAAAAAAGCTAAGTGTGTAGACTTTCATGTTCCAAGGTAATTTTTTAAAAAAAGTTATGCTATTTTAATTATTTTCGCGATCTCCCAGCTTTTCCATTTCTGACTGAAATAATAATAAGTTAAATGGAATTTTAATTCTCATGATTTGTTCCAAATTATCGAATAGTTTTGTAAATATTTCAGGAGAACAAACTAAACAACTTATTTTTTTCACTTTGGCAACCACCCAGCTTTGCAATTTTAAATATTTATGAGTTAAAGTGAACCCCAATTCTCATGAAATGTTCAAAAAGTATTTGAGGTTATTCTGTGAAGATTTCAGCGCGTTTAAAACATGGACTTATAGGTTTCGACGTTTTGTTGAAAATAGTTATGCAAATTTAATTTATTTTAGAAATCATATAGCGTTGTATTTAAGATTGAAATATTTATAAGCCACATTGAACCTCAATTATCATGAGTTGTTTCGAATGTATTTGAGATTATTCTTTAGAAATATCAGCGTATTTGGAAAATAAACTTACTAGTGTCGGGGTATTTTTGAAAATAATTTGAATATATTAATTAATTTTAGTCATAACCCGAGAATTTCAATTTTAACTATTTATTAGTCAAATTGAACTTCAATTCATTTCAAAAATATTTGAGGTTATTCTGTAAAAAATTAAAAATATTGGGAGCATAGAATTTCATGTATCTGAGAATTTTCGAATATAGATACGCAAATTTAATTTATTTTAGAAATCACCCAGCTTTGCCATTTGTGATTTAAATATTTATTAGTCAGATTAAAATTCAATTCTCATGAGTTGATTCAAAACAATTTGAAATTATTATGTAATAATATGACATCCTTCCGATGTATTGTCAAAATATCTAGAGAACATTGATTGAAATCTTTAGAATAATATTAAACCCTCTCAAATATTGAACCCCCTCTTGTTAAAATATTCAGAGAATACATTGTTCAGGAATATGACCAACTGATGGTCTTTGGAATAATTCCTGGTCAACCTGCTGTCTTCTGACGGTATGTTCTCTAGATATTTTGACAATACATCGCACAGTGGCTTATTTCGAGCAAAAAAACAGACGCAATTCAGAAACGGGTTTTCAGCTTACGGAAGATAGTGAATCTTATGTAAAAAATTCCGGGGAATCTCATGGTGCCAACCCCTTTCCGAAAAAATGGCAGGAAACGTCCGATTTCTCCCTTTTTCCCCTATAAATGAGAAATATTTGAAAATATCGATCTATAACAATCTGCAACCTCGATAAAGACATTCAAAAACCATTGTACCTTACGTAAAAAAGTCTAAGGAATCGAATGCCAGTATCCTCTTTGATGTCAAAAATCTTAAAGTGGCCCAATTCACCCGTTTTCCCCTATAAGTTGAAATTTTTGGAAATATTGATCTATAACAATCCGCAACTTCAATAAAGATATTCAAAAACCATGCTGCCTCACGTAAAAAAGTCCAAGGAATCGAATAGCGTTATCCCCTTTCATGTCAAAGATCGAAAAGTGGCCTAATTCACCCGTTTTCCCCTAAAAATTGAAATTTTTCAAAATATCGATCAATAACAATCCGCAACTTCGATGAAGGCGATCAAAAACCATGCTACCTTACGTAAAAAAGTCCAAGGAATTGAATGCTGGTAACTACTTCAACGTCAAAGATCGAGAAGTGGCACAAATTGCCCATTTTCCCCTATAAGTTGATTTTTTTTTTAAATTTCGATCTATAACAATTCAAAACTTCGATAAAGACATTCAAAAACCAAGCTGCTTTACGTAAAAAAGTCCAAGGAATCGAATGCCGTTATCCCCTTTCATGTTAAAGATCGAAAAGTGGCCTAAATCACCCGTTTTCCGCTAAATATTGAAATTTTTTCAAAATATCGATCAATAACAATCCAAAACTTCGATTAAGACATTCAAAAACCAAGCTGCCTTACGTAAAAAAGTCTAAGGAATCGAATGCTGGTATCCTCTTTAATGCCAAAAATCTAAAAGTGACCCAATTCAACCGTTTTCCCCTATAAGTTGATTTTTTTTTTTAAATATCGATCTATAACAATCCACAACTTCGATAAAGATATTCAAAAACCATGCTACCTTACGTAAAAAAGTCCAAGAAATTGAATACCGTTATCCACTTTCACGTCAAAGATCGAAAAGTGGTCTAATTCACCCGTTTTCCCCTATAAGTTGAAATTTTTGAAAATATTGATCAATAACAATCCGCAACTTCGATAAAGACATTCCAAAGCCATGCTACCATATGTAACAATAAGTTGAAGGGATCAAATTCCGGTATCCTTTATACTGTCAAAGATCAGAAATCAAATCAAATGTTGCCCGCTCAAGACATTTTCATTAGAAATAATAAGAAGCGTTTTGACTTTGACTTTGCACCTGTGCAAAAATGTTATCAATTTTAATTCTTTTTTATCATGTAGTATCATCCTCATCGCTTTCCTCTTCACTCTCATTTGATTCATCATCGCCCATCTCCTCATCATCACTTTGTACATTGCTATCGTCTTCATCGGCCTTATCCCTATCATCTTTATCGGAATAGTAAAATGTCATCTGTCGCTCAAACAGCTCGTCTTTTATTCTTTTCCGTGAGCGTTCTGCTGTAACATCTTGATCAGCGTGTTTCGGGTCTGACCAGGTCAATGAGAGGCGCATCATGTCTTCCAAGTTGTTCTCTGGTGACGTTTTCCGAGAAAGATACGTTCTGCCATATTTGGACCGTTTATGGCACCTCTCACCGGCTTGTTCATCCGCAAAACTTAGAGGATATGGCTGAAATGGTTCAGTTATGAAATTAGTTTTTCTTACTGCCATAAGAATCTTTTAATTATAGTTACCAATTTTTCGATGTACTCCGGTAGGTGTGAATATTTATGCATTGATGGCGGTATTTTATTATTCAGGAATGGAAACTGCTTCCAGATCTGCTGTTCAAGCTGCTCATACAATTGTCTGACTTTTTCGGCGTTAAGATGTTTGGATGACAATGCCAAAGAACTTATCATTCTGAGCTTTTCTACCAACTCCTGGCTGATTCCCAAAATGGCGGAGAAGTTCTTTGGATCAGCGAGGAGTCTTCGAGCCATGTTTCCGTTATTGGATGAGCCGCTTCCTCCGATTTTCGGTCTATTTATTAAGAGTTTAAAGTGGCTCTCGAGCTGTCTGGTTATCTCCTTTCTCTTCTCCTTAACTTTAGTGTCCTTTTGTGCGGGATGTCCAGGAATGTGCAGCTGACCAGAGACCCGAATCAGCCATTCTACACAGTTCAGTCGACAATGGTAAAAAGACGGTCCAATCCGATCGTCTGCTGCGTTGACGCATAGAGGACACTTATGCGTGTCAGTGTTTTTGTTCACCGCATTAGCAACTTTGCCGTCAACCATCGAGTAAAAAGCCGAAACCGTGACATTCAACCTCAATCCTTGCTGAATGAAAAAAAAAAAAGTGCAATGAGAATCAGAAATGTTTATAATATGAGAGATAATACCTCGTTTTCAACGACTAGTGGTTCTTCCGCGATATGGTCAACCTCTGCAAAAAACTTTCCGAACAGATCCCTTGTTACACAATCAGTCTCTTTTTGCCAGCTCATAGACTTAGCTCGGCAAAATTTATCCGATTGTGGGTTGGGATTTGTCCACAGTTTTTCCCCCGATCTGGTCTCCAAAATTAGCGGGAGCACGCATTCGGTGAGCAACGAATTATCCTTCGTCATAATTCCTTTCTGGCTGTACTGGCTGAAACCGGTAGCAGAGTCTACGCCAGCCGACAGTAACAAAACACAATCCACGTCACCGTCCATCATGATCACAGCCTCCTGAACTTCCTCCAAGCTAAGTAATCTCTCGATAATATTTACGACCATGTCTCTTAGAGCTACCCTACAGGTTAAAACTCCGTTGTCCCAAATCGGAGGATCATACGCCGGAATGATGGCATCTCGATGCTGCATCGCCTCCTCCCACGGAACTAAGCAGTTCCTACCATAAATTGACTTGCTATACTTTCTGATACTGGCGTACTTTCTCCGTGTCAGGCCCAATCGAGTTTTGAGACGAAGCGACTTCTCTGCTGTTGGTTTGACAAGCTTCTCTTGCCTTGCCTTCTTCAAAGCTTTGCATGCCCATTCCTCTCCGCGTATCCTCAGCTTTCGGAGCATTTTTGCCATACTTGGAGACAAGCTATGCATGCTACATAGTTTTTCAGCTGCCCGCAGCAATTTCTCCAAAGGCTCTGTATCGGCTAAAGCTTTGCTTTGCTTGCTCTTCAAGCTTTCAGAGAGATCTTCGAAGCATTTATTTTTCGGACCACGTTTTCTCTTCGAAATTGGGGCGACCTATTTCAAAAGTAAGAACGTGCAGGGCATCCTTGATAATGACACACTTAACGCAACAAACATTTACCAGGTTTAACTATTCTACTAGAAAAACTCTACCTACATAGTCAACAACCATAGAATTGGCAAAACAAATTGTCAATTCAATGAAAATAATAGAATGTGTTTTAAATAATAATATATCTTACCACGAACGTTTCATCGAGCCATCTCCGGTATTTCTCATAAAATTTTCGTTTCCCATGCGACAATTTCCAGCGGTAGCGGAAGTTTCGAATCCACGTTGTAACAGCAGGCAACAGTTCTTTCCGATTGCTCACACCTTCTGCGATAAGCTCCTGAATTAAACACTCGCGATCTTGCTTTGAACGGAGATAGAGGTCCACAACTTTTTCGTTCCTCATTTTAACAAAAAAAACACACACCCACACTTGAGAAATCAACTCAGGAAACTGTGCAGCATAAAACGCATTTCCGAGTTTTTGACACATCATTCATCTTCTTTTCTATTTACATGAGCAAGCGTCTTATTCGCCTTGACGACAGTAGCGTGCTGCCATCTGGTTTAAGTGAGATGAAAAGAGAGAAAGGATGTTTGTTTACATTCCTCCTCACACCGGATACCGGTTTTCAATTCCTTGGATTTTTGCATGAGGCAGCATGGCTTTTGAATGTCTTTATCGAAGTGGATGATTGGTATGGAGCGTTATTTAAAAAAAAATCAAGTTAAACGGAAAAAGGGGCGAATCAAGCCACTGCTCGATTTTGAAAATTAAAGGGGATACCGGCATTCGATTTCTTGGACTTTTTACATAAAGGTGCATGGTTTATGAATGTCTTAATCGAATTTGCGGATCGTTGTAGATCGATATTTTGATAAATTTCAACTTTTAAGGGGAAAACGGGTGAATTAGGCTACTTCTCCAATTTGGATATACTGATGGGACACCGATACTGGATTCCTTGGACTTTTTTTTACATAAGGTAGCATGGTTTTGAATGTATTTATTGAAGTTGTGTATTTTTATAGATCGAAATTTCAAAACATTTCAACTTCAAGAGCAAAACGGGCGTTTTGGGCGACTTCTCAATTTTTGAAAGTAAAAAGATACCGGTAATCAATTCCTTGGACTTTTTTTTACATAAGGTAGCATGGGTTTTGAATATCTTAATCGAATTTGCGGATTGTTATAGAATGATATTTACAAAAATTCCAACTTTTAGGGGATTACGGGTGAATTAGGCAACTTCTCGATTTTGCATGTTAAAGGAGATACTGGTTCTCGATTCCTTGGACTTTCTTACATAAGGTAGCATGGTTTTGAATGTCTTTATCGAAGTTGTGGATTGTTATAGATCGAAATTTAAAAATATTTCATCTTATAGGGGAAAACGGTTGATTTGGGTCACTTCTTGATCTTTGACGTTGAAGGGATTACCGGTATTCGATTCCTTGGACTTTTTTTTACGTAAGGTAGCATGGGTTTTGACTGCCTTTATCGAAGTTTTGGATTGTTATTGATCGATATTTTGAAAAATTTCAATATTTAGGGGAAAACGGGTGAATTAGGCCACTTTTCGATCTTTAACATGAAAGGGGATAACGGCATTTGATTCCTTGGACTTTTTTACGTATAGCAGCTTGGTTTTTGAATGTCTTTATAGAAGTTTTGGATTGTTATTGATCGAAATTTAAAAAAAAAATCAACTTATAGGGGAAAACGGGCAATTTGTGCCACATCTCGATCTTTGACGTTGAAGGGGTTACCAGCATTCAATTCCTTGGACTTTTTTACGTAAGGTAGCATGGTTTTTGATCGCCTTCATCGAAGTTGCGGATTGTTATTGATCGATATTTTGAAAAATTTCAATTTTTAGGGGAAAACGGGTGAATTAGGCCACTTTTCGATCTTTGACATGAAAGGGGATAACGCTATTCGATTCCTTGGACTTTTTTACGTGAGGCAGCATGGTTTTTGAATATCTTTATTGAAGTTGCGGATTGTTATAGATCAATATTTTCAAAAATTTCAACTTATAGGGTAAAACGGGTGAATTGGGCCACTTTAAGATTTTTGACATCAAAGGGGTTACTGGCATTCGATTCCTTAGACTTTTTTACGTAAGGTACAATGGTTTTTGAATGTCTTTATCGAGGTTGCAGATTGTTATAGATCGATATTTTCAAATATTTCTCATTTATAGGGGAAAAAGGGAGAAATCGGACGTTTCCTGCCATTTTTTCGGAAAGGGGTTGACACCATGAGATTCCCCGGAATTTTTTACATAAGATTCACTATCTTCCGTAAGCTGAAAACCCGTTTCTGAATTGCGTCTGTTTTTTTGCTCGAAATAAGCCACTGTGCGATGTATTGTCAAAATATCTAGAGAACATTGATTGAAATCTTTAGAATAATATTAAACCCTCTCAAATATTAAACCCCCTCTTGTTAAAATATTCAGAGAATACATTGTTCAGGAATAAGACCAACTGATGGTCTTTGGAATAATTCCTGGTCAACCTGCTGTCTTCTGACGGTATGTTATAACTTTGTATGCTTTGAATTATTGAACAATTAAACATCTTCAGATTAATAATAGATCATCCTGAAGCATTGTCAACATATCCCAAGTACGTTATGTAGGTATATGACCAACTGAAGACCAAGGATTTTTTTTTAAACTAAGCAATTTTTATCAAGGTATAAAAAATATTAAGATATTGCTTTGGCTGTTTCAAAATATTATACGATCATGATTTGAAAACAAAATGTTGTCATTGAATTAAATCTGTTATTTTCTTGAAACTCTTTCTTCTAATGGGTGCTCTAAATAAACAATTTTTTCACATATTTCCTATTCTTTTTATTTCCCATTATTCTGGTAATTAGTTTTCCGAACATTGATCTAAATGGGCACCAATATGCTCACGTGGTTGACCCATTGTGGTTTAAAATTTCCGGTAATCGGATAGTAGAAATAGATTTTCTAATGCGATGGACATTGAGACTGGGATCAGAACATGCAAAGCAATGCAATGATTGCAACTTGGTAGTAACCAATGAAAAGCACATATCAATGGTATCCACTATAACTATAACCTGCCAGACGTGTGGGCAGATCTTCGTCGGCAAAACTGTAGATCCTGCACATGAACTTCATATCAGAAAATCTGCTGTATGGGGAAGTGTTGTTGCCGGGGAGACTCATTACCACCTTGAGGAAATTTTGGCACACCTGGATGTGCCATTTTTAAGCCACAACACATATAACCGGGATTTAGAGGAAATGTACACCATAATAAAAGCAGCAGCTGATAGGAGCACATTTAGAGCGATAGAGGAGGAGAAAAAGCTCTGCCACACATTTGATCGACAGGGCGTCCCAATTTCTCAAGTAATTTTGGACGGAGGATGGCCTGTTCGATCTTACGGGAACCGGTACAAATCTAGACCTGGAGCAGGTAAATATTTTCAGCATTTATAATACTGTAGGATTTATATTACCTTAATTATTGCAGCAATTATGATTGGAGAAAAATCTGGAAAAATATTGTACGGTGATGCCAAAAACACTTTCTGCATACAGTGCTATATGAACGATAAATTTGACAAAACAGACAATCACGTGTGCTATAAAAATTTCAAGAGCACTGCAGGAGCTATCGAGCCAACGATCGTTTGTGAAGGCATTAACAAACTCTATGAGAATGGTCTGAAATTTTCTACAATTATAAGTGACCGAGATTCATCGGTTTTTGATGATCTTCAAAATAATTGTGCTTACGGTGAAGAGCTGGAGAAAGCCTTATTGCGGTAAGTTTGCATTTTTGCAAAGGTAAATAAACCTAAATATTCCTAAATTATTATTATGCTAATTGTACCATTACTAAAATTCCGCTCATATTTAAAAAATGTAAAAAATCAGTTAAATTGGTTGCAATTAGGAGTGCCTCAACTTGACTGAATGTTTAAATGGAAATTACTATACATTTATCATAGAAAGTACTAAATTGAAGTGTGGACATAAGCTCGTGTAACAACCGCAAAGACACAAAAAAGAAAAATCATTATTGGTAAGCGGTTCGGGATATTTCACGGAATCATTTATTATTCATGCACAAATTACGTTGCATATGAATGGGAAAGGAAGTCAAGCTTCTTTTATTGCCGTTTCAGGGAAAAGAATTCGACGCAATTGACAACCACATAGCAAGCTGATAATCTAATGTCAAATGCTTATTTTTCTCTGTATTGGCAATACTTATTGCAGCATCTGGGGGAGGGGATAAAATGAGAAATGTTACTTAACGGATTGACCAAAGTTAAACCAAATTCGAATAGCAAAAAAAATGTTTTAAGGTTAAATAAATCGTCGACAAACTGAAAATTTTCAATTCTTTTTTATTCGAACTTACTTAATTTGGAGGATGGTTCTTGTCAAGAGTTACTTATTGTAACATGAGGGTGTGTTCAATATGTTTCACAGCAGGAAAATGTGTTGTCTAATTAAAATTATGTCTGCCGGTGAAAAAAATTAAAAAATTGTTAAAAAATCAAAATAACTGTTTTTCTTTCAGAACAAAAAAAGCGAAATTGAAAAACTTTTAAGCTAATAAAAACTCATCAATAGTGCTTACTTTTCTGAAATCTTCAATGAAGACGCATTAAAATTCACAAACATCGTAAGAGATCAACTTTTACTAAAATGTTCAAACATATCATCATTGCAGAATGAGATTTCTTGTGACTGAAGCAATGTTTTTCAAGAGTAAATTTTACTAAATGTGACCGAGAAAAGTTCAACCATCCAACAATCCTTGACCCCCTGATCAACTTTGCCGAAGAAATCATCCGTCTAAATAGTCAGGATCTTGAGATACAGCAGCACAAATATATTGACTTTCAATAATCACTAGCGCCACCTAGTGGAGGAATTCCGAATTTTTCTGTCCATCATCCAACAATCCTTGACCCCCTGATCAACTTTGCGGAAGAAATCATCCGTCTATATAATCGGTATCTTGAGATACAGCATTCAAATCATGCAAAATAGGAGATTTTAGGGCAAAACTGTGAAAAACCCCAACTTACCCTATCGTGCCCAAGATGAAACCCACTCCAATCGATTTCTGAGACTTTTTTTTCTATAAGAATGACTAATTTTTAGTCTCTTGCTCCAGCGAGCACCGAAGTTATTGAATTTTAACACATTGTTTCGATTTTGTCCCCACAGTGGTCCTCTACGGCCACGAGACATAAACTATGGAACAAAAGGTGTTGCGTACCATCTAAGTACGGTGAAGTGTAGATGGATGACGGAACGTGACGAAGCGAATGAACCAAGAATTGCATCAGCTTCTACACTGCAAAAATTAGGCGACTACGGTGGGCTGGCCAGGGCTGACAAATGTCATTTTCAATGAAAGATCTCACGCGTTTTTTACAGAGATACTTCAGTCACTATCATTGGATGAGAAAACGATGATAGAGATTTTCTTCAAAATCTCATCGATTTTTTTTTGTCATGACAGAACGTGACAGTGTTGTAATCATCGTAATAACTAATTCATTTAATGCTATCAAAGTAACTTGTACCGAGGAAATCTTAATAAAATATTCACTCTACCAATGTACATACGGTTGTTTGTTTAAAGGGCGAACACGAAATTATTGCGACACATTCAACAGGGCATAAGTTTTTTACCATTGGGTAAAAATCAACCAAATTTTGCACACTTTCTCATTGATGTGTATTGTGTACATGCTGTCAAATTCGAAGTCGTGTTTTTCGATTCAACGAAAATGGAGGTGAACCAACGCGAGTTGAGAGAACAAATTCTTTCCAAACACCTGGAATTTCCTGACCTGTCGCACCGGCAGTTGGGAAAAATGTTGAACATTCACCATTCAACCGTCTCCAGAGTGTTGAAGCGGTTCCAGGAGTGGTTGACGTTGGACCACGGCAAAGGAGCTGGAAGAAAACCGGGACCGGAGAACAAAAAGACGGAGGGAAAGGTGAAGCGGATGATTAAAGCAAATCCCAACGTCTCAAGCCGTGATTTGACTAAAAAGATCGGCATGTCGCAGAGCTACGTCCAGAATGCAAAGAAGAGAGCTGAACTACATACATACAAGGTACAGAACTTCCCAAACCGCGATGAGCGGCAACAATCGACGGCTAAAACTCGGGCACGGAAGCTCTACGAGAAGATGCTGACAAAATATGGCTGCTGTGTGATGGACGACGAAACGTATATAAAAGCCGATTTTAAGCAAATTCCGGGGTTGGAGTTTTTTACCGGCAAGAGCAAGTTCGATGTGGACGACAAATTTAAGAAGAAGAAAATGTCGAAGTTCGCCTCCAAATGTCTCATTTGGCAGGCCATCTGCTCTTGCGGACTGAGGAGTGAGCCTTTCGTGACAAAGGGCACAGTAAATGGCGAGATCTACAAATCTGAGTGCCTCGAGAAGCGCCTTTTGCCGTTCTTGCAGCAGCACGACGAAGGTCCGCTATTTTGGCCAGATTTGGCATCATGCCACTATTCTAAAAGTGTCCTGGAGTGGTATGAGGCCAATTCTGTCCATTTTGTTCCAAAGGACATGAATCCGCCAAACTGTCCGGAGCTGCGCCCGGTGGAGCAGTACTGGGCAATAATGAAGCGGGAACTTCGGAAGAGCAAGAAGACAGTCAAAGACGAGAAGGACATGTTAAGAAAATTGAAAAAAAAACTGAGAAACTGGTACCGGATGACACTGTAAAGACTTTGATGGAGGGCATCAAGCGAAAATGCGTTCAATTTTACACTCAAGGCTCCATCGATTAACTTTTCTTTTGATTTTTGAAGTAAATATATGTATAAAACTACCCTAAAATTTTGGTTTGATTCTAAACATTATAAGAAAATTGGCATGACATTTTCGGTGTCGCAATAATTACGTGTTCGCCCTTTCAATTCATCTAAATCCGTTAGAAATGTTGATGTTAAAACCGCATAAGAATAATTCTCATGACTGCTTGATCATTGAAAAATGACAAGAAAGCTAATGATACGTAGTTTCATCTCGTGATAGTGAGCGGGCCTGTTTTCTCATCGTCACATGACGGTCGTGATATTTAACCAGCTCTTGGGCTGGCACGTCGTAAGTGAAAATGGTTCTCGAAAGCAACAGAAACAAAAGAAGAGGCGCGCAGCGGGCAGGTGGATCGACCAAGTTGTAGGCAACATGTGGCCATGGATCAAGTAAAGTGGAGACATCAAGGCCTTAGTCTGGTTGGTAAGGCAAGTGTCCCTGCAGCCATGTATAGACGTTCCAGCTTTTTTCTTTTGTTTTTCCTTGATTTGTTTTCGTCTATATTGTTTTCCGTGCTAAGAACTAATGCCAAAGATGAATACTAAGATGAAACTGTCGGAAGAAAAACTTTCTATTTTAGTGTCTTCTTTCACGGTCCCTTTCATCCAATGAATACCCCCCGTATTCAAGGTAATTTTGTGGTTTTGCTGCCCCCTTGGTAGAGATGAAAACTTTGCGCTCATTTTTATCAAAACAAACACACCAAAATCAGAGATGTCCCATTTTTTAATTACTCGATTAACAACTAATCGATTATTTTTTGTTCGCTGTGCTGTCATTTTCCCACCAATGAGAGTGCAGCACATGTTTGAAACGATCGGTGCTGATCCTCTGGAGATGTTAATGCTTATATCGGCACGATATAACCGATTACAAATATTTTACTTTTCGTTTCGTTAAACGATTAATCAATTATTCGTAAGAAAATCGGCCACCACTAGATGAATGTGAAACGTCATTTCAAATATAAGGACCATACATAAATAATGATACAATTTGAAAGGGACCGGGGCTAATCACAAATTATGTCCCCATGGTAACTGAAATAAACACGAGTGTTCACCGGTTGCTAATGCTACCGACGCCAGGGAGGCAGCTCCCACACCTGGACCCTACTTATCGACCCATCAACTCAACGGCTTTACTTCCCTTATGAACGAAGGCGTTATCAGAGATGTTATGCCTCAGAACATCCCGACGGTGCCGACTGGGATTGAAACCAGGCCTGCTGGGGTGATAGGTAATCACGCTTACCACTACACCACCGGTGCCGCTGAACAAGCTAATGTCTCATTAGTTTTGTTCGTGATTTACCAGTTCTGATAGCGATTGTAAGAATGAGGATGATGTATGGACAAAGATTCAAAGCGCTAGTTACACTTATCAATATATTCATACCGAGATTCATACAAAAATTAGGGAAATATTGATGGCATAAAGTTAACCTGTCATTATTATTGTCAATCTTCAAATATTGAAGAAATTGAAATTTAATACGATTTTTGTGAATATATTCACATGCACACTTAGAAAAAAAACTAATTTAACACGTGACGGAATCCATCTATGACATAAAATATGAAACGTAAACAAACGTATCTTGTAATTTTAAGAGCTCCGAGACTGAAAATTTCGTTGCAAATTTATGTCAAAATTGACGCTCGTATATGTCAGTCTCAGAGCACCTAAATTTACATGATTTTTTCTAAGTGTGTGTGTAACGTCCGCTTTAGATGCTTAGTCCAAGGTTATGCGAATTGCTCAGGTTATACACGGGTGCAAGTAATTTCAAAACAACCCAAATTTGAGAAGGATCTACTCATATCCACCAAAATTAAGTAATGGTGTGCATTAATCGATTTGCTTGGGTCCAATAGGCTAGTCAAGTAGTGAGCCAATTTAAAATCGTTAGTTTCCACCGGTTGGTATAATGCTTTTCCCCTGTTAAAACCAATTTGAATGTGTCAGTTTATGTCTAAAGCTAGAAAATAAAAAGTGATTCATTATGCAACATTCTTACTCAGCTCACTCAGCAGAATCTAAGATCAAGAGGAGACAATTGGCTTCTTACTATTTTATCTCTATCTCTATCTCTATCTTACGCACTTCAAATAGGCCGAGCTGGTTCGCGTTTGACAGAAAAGTGGTTCGTTTTCGGCCCCGTATTGTCTCCTCTTCTCTTAGAGCCGAATTCAATCGTAAATCAGCATGCAAAACATAACACAGATAAAAATTCTGAATTTCAATTATGATGTAAACATCCATTCACGAAAACTTGTATTTCATTTCACGCAACCGAGCAACTTGTAAACAATGTTGTTTACAAAGATGGGCTTTTGTATAAAATATTTGCTACATTGCACGAAATCGTCAGAATTTTACATGATAAATAATGTAAACGTATATGATATGTGGCGCTCCAATCATGCGCATCATTGAATCATTGAACAGTTCTAAAAAGTAGTGTAAATTTCTGTTCAATGATTTGATATTTTACGATGTTTTAAAATGACCCCAGCAGGCCTGGGTTCAATCCCAGTCGGCGCCGCCGAGATGTTCTGAGGCATAACATCTCTGATCACGCCTTCCTTCAGAAGGGAAGTAAAACCGTTGGTCCCCGGTTCATAAGATGATGGGTCGATAGGTAGGGTCCAGGTGTGGGAGCTGCCTCCCTGGCGTCGGTAGCATTGGTGCTCAGCACGGAAAACAAGATCGGCGGAAAACAAATCCAGGAAGAAAAAATGTTTTACCATGAGGACAAATATCTTTTTGAGGTGCTACAGTTCCTTATTTAGGAACAGATCGTGTTCAATGAATGAAGATTTGTGCCTAAATAAGGAACTGCTGATAAGAGATTGGTAATTACTGTAGCACCTCAAAAAGATATTTGTCCTCATGGTAAAACATGGTAAAATATCAAATCATTGAACAGAAATTTACGCTACTTTTTCGAACTGTGAAGTTAGGAATCATCCACACAACTACACTCAAAATCATTCATGTTGTCTGTTTTGCTCAATTCTACGTTCACCGAAGAAAATAGAAGCAGTGAGAATACGAACGAAATCAGTGCGGCTCGCACAATGTCAATCTATCCAGCAGGCCACTTTTCACAAAAGTTGATAAAATTATGTTTTTCATAGTGTACCAACTGCGTACCATAGCGTACCTTGAAGGATTTTGAACGTACCTCGCAAATTCCTTGTTTTAGAGTGTCCTGCTGAATAGACGGGTGATTTTTCGAAAACCTTCATTAAACCTTCCAAAACCTACATCAATGTAGTGTACCAATAGCGTACCTTCCGAATCTGAGGTTCATTTTTAACGTACTTCAAAATTTACTATACTTACTTTTATAAAACTCTTTGAAATACATTATATGTAAAATCTGACCTCGGATTTGAATTTCTCGGAAAACTTTAGCGCGATTTGACCCAAAAAACATATTACTTAAGTGTATTATACGCTACTTAATGACCAAAAACGTTATTTTAAAACAAAAATATCGAAATACCCTTGAATACCTACATCCAGCTAAACATTCTGTTTACCCCTGAAAGAAGATATTGAACAAACATGGGAGAAGAAACTTTTAATATCTTTAAAAAACATTATCAATCTCTTCCATTTAATTCCACTTAATTAATTTTGGTATCCATGACAGATACGTATTTCGACTACAATGTGCAGTCTTCATCAGTGTCATTCCCACTAAAGAACTTATCAAAATCTAACCCCCTTAAGTACTCATCCCCTAGGTAAAAAAAGTCAAGATCATAGGTATAAAAATGAAACTACAATGTGTTGAATCGGAACCTACCTAACTAATAAAAACCAAAGATTTAAGTAAGCTGAAGGAGAAAAATCTATACAACTCTCTAATAAGGAAAATCCCCAAAGGCTTGGTAGCCATCATAATGAAGTAATGAAATTGGGTTGTTAGCGGAATGCTAAATAAAACAGGAAAAAAGGTTATCTTCCATTTAATTCCACTTAATTAATTTTGGTATCCTTTTTTTACCTAGGGGATGAGTACTTAAGGGGGTTAGATTTTGATAAGTTCTTTAGTGGGAATGACACTGATGAAGACTGCACATTGTAGTCGAAATACGTATCTGTCATGGATACCAAAATTAATTAATAATTCAAATGGAAGATATCCTTTTTTGCTGTTTTATTTAGCATTCCGCAAACAACCCAATTTCATTACTTCATTATCAATCTGTATGGGTACAGGTTGAACGTACCTCAAGGCAAATCATGTTAATATGGATGAGATGGATGATTTTCTAAGAAAAATTAATTCTTATGATTATTTTAGAAAGTTTGTAGTTTTGTGAATATTTAGTATTTTTTTACGCATTTTAGGATCTTTTTGAGAGCTGCATATAGATATGGTATTTTTTTACTCATTTATTTGTTTACGCTGGTTACCGTGTACTCGCGTTCTCATTTTTGACATTTTGAATGCCGAACGTCGACACCAAGGTCAACACTAGAGTCGGTGTATAATGAGTCACGCCAAGAGTGAAGCCAAGTCTACCTATTGAACTGTCAAACCGGCTACCTATCGAGCAAAGTAAACAAACATTACGATGCTATGAAAGGTCCACGAAAGGTATTGCAATAAAATATAAAATATAATCGAGAAATGATCTTAAATACGCAGTGAGCATTAATTTGTCATGGGATACGTTTAGTAATGACCAGTAATGAGAATTTCTACTATTTTTTTGTTAAGATAATTTGACAAAATCACTGATATAATGATTTACTACAGCCGCTATTTTTATTTATGGCTACAAGTCATTTGAAGTTGATGTAGAAGTCCTCTGTTGCCAAGTGAAAAGAAAGGGAATCTTTCGAAAACCGTGATGCGAGTTAAACTGTTTTTCTCTTGGCGTGACTCATTATACACCGACTCTAGTCAACACCATATCGACACAGTAAAACCGTCGACCAAAAAAATGTTATAGCGATGCATACATTAAGGCGTAGACTGTTTGAATACTGCTAAGAGAAGAATAACCAGTTAGTTAAAGTTCGCCACAAAAACAAATCAATAAAAGAACATGTGTATTTTTAGAATTAATGGAAAAATTGATTTTCCTACGAAATCGCCCCGTCATTGCTTCTCAATGTTTGAGTGCATTGAGATACGTTTAATCAGCACCCATACCCAACAGGGATATGTAAGATTCTCTTACAGATTTGAATGAAAAGTATGCATAATTTGCAATGTTTCGCGAAATGAACAGATTCTGAAAAGTGGTCTCCGAAAGGATTTCCAAATAACTTTGTAATTTTTATGTAAGTTCATTTTTCATTTGATTTTCAATTTTGATTCCACAAGCACAATTTCACGTATGTATGTTATACGTAGAATGTTAAGATTTTTTTTTAATATAATCATAAAAAGTAAATTTTCTTAGAAAATCATCCATCTCATCCATATTAACATGATTTGCCTTGAGGTACGTTCAACCTGTACCCATACAGATTGATAATGTTTTTTAAAGATATTAAAAGTTTCTTCTCCCATGTTTGTTCGATATCTTCTTTCAGGGGTGGGTAAACAGAATGTTTAGCTGGATGTAGGTATTCAAGGGTATTTCGATATTTTTGCTTTAAAATAACGTTTTTGGTCATTAAGTAGCGTATAATACACTTAAGTAATATGTTTTTTGGGTCAAATCGTGCTAAAATTTTCCGAGAAATTCAAATCCGAGGTCAGATTTTACATATAATGTATTTTAAAGAGTTTTATAAAAGTAAGTATAATAAATTTTGAAGTACGTTAAAAATGAACCTCAGATTCGGAAGGTACGCTATTGGTACACTACATTGATGTAGGTTTTGGAAGGTTTAATGAAGGTTTTCGAAAAATCACCCGTCTATTCAGCAGGACACTCTAAAACAAGGAATTTGCGAGGTACGTTCATCTGCGCAACAGACTGCGTAAAGCACGTAAACGATTCTTCGCTAACAAAACCATTGAAAACCGAGAATCGCTTCACCTTGTGGAACTGTCCTACAAAGAGCTCGTAGCATCAAGCTACCATGAATACATGCAGAGGCTGCAATCGAATTTGAAACAAAACCCATCAATGTTCTGGAGGTTCGTGAAGCAACAAAGGGCAAGCAATCGTGTTCCGGACAATGTCAAGTATGGTGACGCTTTGGCCTGCTCTTCTGAAGAGGCAGCTAATCTTTTTTCGACCTTTGTTTGTTTAATGCGGAGTCGCTCCAACCTCACCCGGGTTGTTTTCAAAATGTGCCATCCCATGATATCCACCTTCCTTTTTTCAATTTTTCTCGTGAGGAAGTGTTGAGAGCGTTAGCCAAACTAGATGCGTCGAAAGGAGCCGGAGTCGACGGTTTAACTCCAACACTGCTGAAGAATTGCGCCGAGTCTATAGTTAAACCTTTGACGATACTGTTCAATCGATCGTTAAATGAAAAAACATTCCCAGGTTTATGGAAAACTGCCAAAATGATTCCCATCCACAAATCGGGTAGCGTGCGGCACGTTGAAAATTACCGCGGGATCTCGATTCTCTGTTGCCTGGGAAAGCTCTTTGAATCCTTGGTCCACGAGGTCTTACTGTCTGCAGCAAAACCGATAATTTCGGAATACCAGCATGGATTCGTTCCCCATCGCTCTGCAACAACCAACTTATTATGCTACACCAACGTTTTGTTTCGTGAGATTGAAAGCCGGAATCAAGTGGACTCTGTATACATTGATTTTTCGAAAGCATTTGATACTGTTCCGCATAGCTATGCCGTGGAAAAGCTGAGACATATGGGTTTTCCCGATTGGATAGCCGACTGGCTAATGTCTTACCTGACTGGTAGGAAAGCATTCGTCCAGGTGAACTCAGCACGATCCAGGACCTTCTACATTCCATCTGGAGTTCCACAAGGGAGTGTGTTAGGTCCATTGATCTTTGTGCTCTTCATCAATGACTTGTGCCTGCAAATATCTTCTGGAAAGTTGTTCTTTGCCGACGACCTCAAAATCTTCAGAGTCATCAAGTCTGTTTTGGACTGTGTTGCTCTGCAGATTGACATCGATGCCCTTTCACGATGGTGCAAGGAAAATGGAATGTGCGTGAACATCAATAAGTGCAAGGTGATCACTTTTAGCCGTTGTTGGATTCCCATCAATCATCTTTACAATATTGACACTGCTCCGCTGGAACGTGTGCAGTCTATCCGTGATTTAGGAGTTATCATGGATTGTAAGCTTCGATTCAACGAACATATATCCACCGTTACTGCCAAAGCCTTCTCCGTTCTTGGGTTCATTCGCCGCAATGCATCTCAATTCACCGACGTGCACACATTAAAAGCCTTGTTCTGTGCTTTAGTGCGAAGTATCCTGGAATATGCTGCTCCCATTTGGGCACCGTACCATACATCTCAGGTGATCCGCATCGAACGTGTGCAGAAATCATTCATTCGCTTTGCTCTTCGGCACCTACCGTGGAATGATCCTGTCCATCTACCTGCATATCCAGAACGATATCAACTAATTGATCTGGAACTGCTATCGGCAAGACGGCTGAAATTGCAGCGGCTGGTTATATTCGATATCGTCCAGAATAACGTCGACTGTTCGGATCTTCTCCTGCAAGTATCACTGAACGTTCCACAGCGTCAGCTGCGGTACTCAGCACTTATCGCAGTTCCCGCACATAAAGGGTGTCCACGATGAAATTGCCACACACAAAATTGATTCGCAAAATTCGAGTTTTCATCCGATTGCCATCAAATTTTCAGGGATTGAGAAATAACTATTAAACTTCATTTTACCATTTTACTCGTATTTTATTTACAGTCCATACGCAAATGCCCGCACCTTGGCCTTAACCCCGGCCATAAGATTCTGCACAACCTGTGAATCAACCGTTTTTTGCATGTAAACCCATACTTTCTTCAGTTCCTCGACTGTCTTCACTACCTTAGGTCGTTTAAGAAGGTGCTGCTTCATAATCGCCCAGTACTTCTCGATGGGGCGGAGCTCCGGAGTGTTGGGAGGGTTGAACATTTTCGGCACGAAATTGACCTTATTGTCCGCATACCACTTCAGCACGTCCTTGGAGTAGTGGCATGAGGCCAAATCCGGCCAGAAGATTGTTGGGACGTTGTGGGCCTTCAGGAGAGGAAGCAGCCGCTTCTGGAGGCACTCTTTTATGTACACCTGTCCGTTCATCGTGTCCTGGGTCACGAAAGGTGCACTCCGCTTCCCGCACGTGCAGATGGCTTGCCAAACCAGGAATTTCTTCGCAAATTTGGACATCTTCTGAGTGCGGACATGCTCCGGAACGCTGAACTTATCCTTGGCCGTGAAAAACAGGTTGCCGGGGATCTGTTTGAAGTCGGCCTTCACATATGTTTCGTCGTCCATGATGCAGCATTCAACTTTCGTCAGCATGTTGAGGTACAACTTCCTGGCACGGGTTTTGGCGGACTTGTTCTGCTTCTCGTCGCGATTAGGGGCCTTTTGTACCTTGAACGTTCGAAACCCAGCCTTAGTTTTGGCCTTCTGGACAAAACTTCGGCTTAGGTGCAGCTTCTTAGCCACATCCCTAACGGAGGCGTTCAGATTTCGGTTGAAGGCCCCAACTACGCGGTTGTGATTTTTGGTGTTGTACGGAATACTTTTTCCTTCACTTCTGGGCTTCCGATCGGTGGTCAACCGTTCCTCGAACCGCTTAATCACTCGCGACACCGTGGAATTCGCGATTCCCAACGTTTTACCGATGGAACGATGCGAGAGATCCTTGTTCTCGTGATGAATGCGCAAGATTTTATCACGCACGAGCTGTTCTTTCGACTCCATTTCCGCGAGTTTTTATCACAGGACTTTAAAACTTGCAGGATGTAAATAATGCACTGTGAACTAAATCCACCCAAATTTTCATTAAATTCTACCCAACGGTTAAAAAGTTAGAGCAATTTCATAGTGTGGCAATTTCATCGTGGACACTCTTTAGAACATGTTATGGTCATAACAACCCGCTCAGTTCTTGCCTCAGAGCTTTCAACAATGTTAGTGATTTGTTTGATTTTAATGTGTCCAAAAATTGTTTTAAAAATAGGATTAAAAACATAGCATAAGTTAAACTAGTCTGTACGACACTGTCGAAGACGAAGAACAAATAAACAAATAAACAAATAAACAAAATCCTTGAAGGTACGCTATGGTACACAGTTGGTACACTACGAAAAACAAAATTTTATCAACTTTTGTGAAAAGTGGCCTGCTGGATAGATTGACAAGCTCGACAAGCTACTACTTGGTTCTGATATTGTATGCGAGTGAGTGTGAGATTTCTCCCATGCTTGGGCATTACTCGGTATTTATGTATTGGTATATTCCGAATCGATTCAAATGTCAAACATTCTCACCAATAAACTTAACCAACATGGAAAATATAAAGTGTCCCAGAATAAATGTATTTTACCATGTTTGTGGGAATATGGTGCCAAAATGTGAAGGTAAACAACGAAGTAATTTGCTATCTGTGGAGTTTAAGTTACGCATATACGCGATATTTTGATGAAGTGGATTTAAGTGGAGAAGATTTCACGTCAAATGTAATATGCATGGCTTACTATTGCAATCTTTTGCATTGGTGGCACAATCGACGAACAAAATTGAAATCTATTAAGCCAGTGATCTGGATGAAAGATCCAAACGGACATGTTGCATCCAGGTGCTACGCATGCATTAATGTTGATCCTACATTCAACAAGAAAAAGTCGAAGACAAAACAATATGTTGCCGCTTTTACTGCTTCACTTCCAGTGCCACTTTCTGCTGGTTTCGAGCCTCCCATAGCTCCAAGTTTATGTACTGTCTGTACTGACAGCCCGAAGTGTTTTTACTGTTGCACAAGATCCCGATTGGATGCCCGACGATGTAGATAACCTACCAAAACCGTTAACACAAAACGAAATGGATTGCATTGTGGCTAAGTTGACGTTATCGCAACGAAAATCAGAAATGTTGACTTTATTCTTGAAGCGCAGAAAATTCACAAAGCAAGATGTTAGTGCCGCGGCATACCGGAAACGCCAAACTGAATATCAGAAATTATATACTATAAACGACGAAAATACGTTCACTAACTGTAACGATATCAAAGGTTTAGTGAATAAATTTGAAATGGAGTACATTGCTGGCGATTGGCGATTATTCATTGACGGTTCAGTTTCTAGTTTGAAGGCTGTTTTGTTGCACAAAACAAACAAACAACCCTTCATTCCGTTAGCATTTGGTACAAATAGGAAAGAATCGAATGAAATTTGAATTTGAAAGAAATCAAATATGATGAACATAAATGGAAGATTTGCTGTGACCTGAAAGTTGTGAACATATCGCAAAGTGTGATTGCAAAGGGTGGTTTGCCGAAATTCTTTTGCTTTCTTTGGATTATTAGATAAAAATAACTACCGAAAACGAAAATAAGATTAAATTTGTTTAATAAACCTTTAATACAGAATATCGATCGCATACTGCTGCCACCGCTCCATATAAAATTGGGAATTGCTTCGAAATTCATCCAAGTGGCCGTTCACGATGCTGAAGGAGTTTATGACTGTTTACAGGACATCTTTGAAAAACTCAGCGTTGACAAAATTAAAAACGGTATGTCGTTCAATTACATATTTTCATATCTATGTTTCTTCACTTTTCACATAGCTATAATTTGTTTTTTATTGTTTTCCACATTGAACAGGTGTACTCACTGGACCAGATATTCGAAAATTAATGAAAAGTGAAAAGTTCACAAACGTGCTGACACACAAATTACCGGCGTGGCTGGATACGTCTATTAACGTCTCTTTAAACTGTTCCCCTACAAGAGGAGAATTTAGTTCATTCGAGACGGAAGGCGTGCCTGGGATGCAATAAAATCTGTAATGAAAATGAAGGCATTGAAGAGGAGGTCGAAAGACACACAGAAAGTTATATGTCCTTGAATGTCTTATTCAGTGGTGATGACAGAGATGATGATGATAAATTACAACGACCTTCGAAAAGATCAAAACCATCTCGAGCAACTTTGAATAAAACCACATTTTTTTTTTGCTTTTATAGGTATGTTGAAATTGTGACAAAATTCCTTACAACGACCAAAACAAATAAATTCGATCGTAGGTTATTGCAGTGTTCAGCATAGTTACTCGTGTTTATGTAAGATAAGCATGCTTAAATATACATAATTTGTTATGTATGGCCAAAAACGTGAGAAAAAATGTTTTTTTTAGCCTTCTGCACTGAAAACACCTCGAAAAAATAAAATACTGGCCTTGGCATGTTCACAAAAGTATTGTATTTCGATGTGAAGAATATTTCGTCAGAAAATTGCATTGAGATATACCACATAGTTTACGAGATATAGCCGTGCAAAACCAAAGCGCGAGTAAAAATATTGATGATGGCATAAATCAAACTTTCGAACTAAATTCTCAAAACCCAAATAGGGTTTTACTAATTTGGGTGGGTACTGGCAGAAATTGAAGTTCAAATTTTGTATACATTTTATGTGTTTCACTGTGTTATGATATAGTAGCAAGAATTTTTTGGTCTTCGAACCAAGCATACCAATGTTGCCTGCTGAGTAGTTTGTGGACCATGTCAGAAGATTCCTATTTAATTAATAGCTAATTTTCCTGACGTTCAATCTAAATGCGGTCTACAGCAAAGTAGCTAATGCAATTTCTCATGAGTTCATATAGCAAACTTTTCCGCAGATCATTACAGTAAAGGGCTAGAACGATGAGATTAAAAAAAAATCACTATTCCCAGACTTTAAAGCGTTAGTGAAGTATGAGTTCGCATCCAAATGAGCTCAAATTTTGAGAGAATTACCAGGACTTGATTTGAAATCTTTATTTTGAGTCACTCTACACATGTTGTTTAATATGCAGAATAGAAACGGTCATTTCTTTGAAGAAGATGCTCAGCAAAATGGAGACAATTTCAGAATGTCCAGAAATTGTTTTAAGCTTCTCTGTTAAAAACTACACGGTTTGGGAAAGCAGGATACGGCGTTGCGTCAATGTATTCCGCGTGCTGTATATGCGCTGAGTTCTGCAGTGGAATACCGTACCGTAACTAATATATTTGGTGTAGGGAAATCCACGGGAAGCAAAATAGTCCAATTGTGTTGTCATGAAGTGTGGCAAATCATGCGACTTGAGCACATGGGTTTGTTTTCATTTATCAATAACCGCAAAGGAATATGATTTTTTCCCTGTTATGGTACTAAAGGTAAGATTGAAATATTTTTAACTATTAAGAACACTGCTCATTGTTTACACTTGTGCCATACTTTGTGCACTTTAATATCATTTTCATTGGTTACACTTGGCGAAAGTGTTTTCTACAAAATGAAAAACATCTTCGAACAAACCTCCTGCGATTGAATGAGTGGTTTCGATAATCTACGGAAAAGCATTTATATTTAATTTTTGCAAGATTTTGATTTGGAAAAATATGTACATTCCCACCTATTGTAAAACATCCCGTAATCTATAGTTTCCTTCAAACGCACATGTTCATCGCACTCGCCTAACATACAGCTGATCGGAATATCAGTTTCAAATTTGTTTACTTTTCGGTTGTCTGTCATCCGATAACTCCGGCAGTCAGTCAGCAGCACACGACCAACCACCGAGTGGTGTCGAACTGTCGCCTGTCAACAAAATCAAACATCATGGAGCCGCAAAAAAAAAACTGCTGCACACAAATGCCGATGAAATCGTTTTATTAGCTTCCATTATGATGCTTTTATGTCGGGGAGTTTGCTATTGCTTTATGATTCTCTGGCCAGGGTGACCATGACTGAATCGTTATAACTTTCTCGATTGTTAGAATTTGGTAACCCCGAACCGGCTGCCTGCTGATCCGCCGGATCCGTTCTCAATTTCAAGTGGTTTTCCCAGCGCATATGGGATTTGTTTCAGGGCGCCACCAGAAGCCAATATTCAACCACGCGGGTGTGTGCACTTGTCCAAAGAAGGAATCGACGGATGACAGTAAGAAAGGGAGGAAAAAATAGAAATTGCTCAATTTTCCACTGGTCGATATTCAAGTGGTTGCTTGTTGGAAGATAGCGACAAATTGCCGGGATGTCGGTGGGTCTCTTTCGCTCTGGACCAGCCCTCCACAGATGCTGATTTCCCTAGATCCAAGCGAGAGAGATTTTCGCGGGAGGATTCCCTTGCATACGGCTCAGTCATTCGGTTGAGCTTTCGGTGATTGGACGTTGAAACGGTTGAAGATTGTTTTTTTTTTTAAATTGAAAATCTCTTTCTTTGGGGAAGTGATACCGGGAACTGTTCCAAGTGGGTACTTGACAAAAGAGAAAGTGTAATCATAGTGCTTTACTCCCTGGATTCGGCGAAGGGGTGCCAAAGTGACACTTGATCTCATGAATGTGAGAGCAGCAAGTGCGAAATCAGTCGAAGGAGGCAATGAAGTGATCAATCACGAGTGGAATTCCAAAACGAAAATTCTGTGCCTACTTGAATCGGATTGACGGCAGTGCAATTTGTGTCGAAGAAAAAGGATTAGAACCGATTCCGGAAGTGGAGGGGAAATGTTACAACAGGGATATTACGATGTCGTGCAG
Source organism: Ochlerotatus camptorhynchus (assembly GCF_037179485.1). NCBI lineage: Eukaryota > Metazoa > Arthropoda > Insecta > Diptera > Culicidae > Ochlerotatus > Ochlerotatus camptorhynchus. The sequence continues at coordinate 109,522 of NW_027041115.1, read as the reverse complement.
GCACATTCGGAAGTGTCGTCGGGAAGTGAATCGAACAACAATACTCCGTTTTCGGTGAAAGATATTCTCAACCTGGTGGACCAAAATGCTGCGGCGGCAGCTGCGGCCGCTGCAGAAGCGGATTATCTAGGATGTTCCTTGGAAAGGTGCGTTTGTTTTATTTTAGATTCGGAAGTATAAAACTGTGTTCTGGAGTAGCAATAAGTAAAGATTATTATACTCATCAGGATAGAAGGTTAATGCTCTACAGGGGAAATGACTCTAATGATAAAAGATTGGTCTTTAAAATTCTCCTGTTCTTAATTTTTTCTTATAACAATCCTCGGCAATACTAAGGGACATTTTGTCAAGAAATGCTTTCCTTCGTAATTTATTGTTGTTTATTAATTTATTTGATAAGGCTCAACCGAATTAACTTTACAGAGCCGAGGATTCTTGGTCACTATATAATACATCTTAAAACTATAGTCAAAAGGTACAACACAATAAACACTTTATCTTCCGCTATCCAAAAAGCCTCCTCCATCAGAACTGGAGCCGCTTCCAGTTTTTTCATTGTATGGCAAATTTTTGTACGCCAACGAGGGTCAGAGCGCGTCCATTGCAGCAATGGACGCAAAACGTGGTCAGCACTCACACACTCATCACGAAACGGTTGCTTTCCAAAGTCGACGACGCATCGACCGAAAGAACTGCTGATGAAGAACAATGAGGAGGACCACACAATGGTTGCTGCCGAGAAAACAGACGATCGAGTAGCACACATCGAGAGTGGCCTGCTTTTGTCGACAGCCGAGTGAACACTGACATTCGTAATTTATGTATGGGCCCAATATTAGAAACACTTTGGCTAGCAATAGGGCCATTAACCCTATATGGCCCGAACACAAATCGAGCGCACATTGTGATCGCCGGAGTTAAATTTATCATTATGCCTAGTACATTTAATGGCCAAGTATAACATTTTCTACATATCAAGATAATCCTTTCCTTTATTTAACGTCGGTCTCTGTTCCGCAATCTAGTGCCAATCACCGACGGACATCGATTGCCATCCATTGACGACAATCGAATGTGCAGGAAGGCAGCTTCCACACCTGCGTAGGATATCGCACCCATTCAATTCAACACACACATGGGCCGGGACCAACGGCTTTACTTCCCTTCCGAAGGAAGCCGTGACCAGAGATTTTTTATGCCTCAGAAAAATCCCACCGACCTCGGCTGGGATTGAACCCAGACCCATTGGGGTGTTAGAAAGCAGTCACGCTTACCACTACACCACCGGCGCCGGCTTATCAAGATAATAATGAATAGCATTTCATCACAATACTATAACAAAAGTATATTCTATAGCATATATTTCAAGTTTATTGAACTGACGTTCAGTAGCATAAACAATAACAACATTCAAACAAACGATCATAGAGCAGCAACGATTGTTGTTTTTAGCATATGCAAGTATCATTAACTATGCGTCAATTAATACGAATCATTTAATAATTTACGCTAGAATGAATCCCATATCAAGACGGCAATGGTTTTCCACGAAGTTTCTTTTGATATTTAATGCCAATGTCTACATTTAGGCGCAACTGTTTAAGGGTTGATGTCCTTCTCAATTAAATCAACCTCGTTGTCGTGGTTCCGCTGAAGCACATCCAGCACTGCTCAGGAAATCCGGGCAAAATTCCGAGCCCATCGCACAGAGGAGTATTTGGGTCGAAAAGCTGGCCAAAATTATGTGCATGTATCTTTGAATTAAGACTGGTTTGTTTTGTCATAATTACATATAATATTGACTTATGATTGCTGAAAATTGGATTATATCCACCTAGAAGTGATATTATTGCCTTTTTTATGAAAATGAAAAAAGTGAAATAGACCTTTTCCGATTTGAACTATATTTGGTGGAGGTTCTTATTAGCGACCAACTTCTAAAAAGGCTTGTGCCGATCGATCCACTTTAACGCACAGTGGAGTGAACTGGACAAACATGTTGTCAAATCAATTGAGGATGATAAATGTGCCCTTTATATATGAATGAATTTACCTAACATTTGTATAATCAATTTATTAAGCTTAACGGAAAAGCTAAGTGCACATCTGGTTATCATTCTTTGAATTATGTATCAGTTATAATGCTAATTCGTTATCTCAACCCTTGAAATAAGCAAAGAAATGTTAACCTAATTTTAATAATTTCGATACATCAACCACTTTTTACCACTTTTAATAAATTCGATACATCTGAATAAATACCTAACAGATTTGTTTTAACTACATTTTTTCACATTTAAAATAAAAAAACAGTTTAGAGGTTATGACAATTAAATCAACACTGCATGTCCCTAAATTAGCGGTGTCTGATTCACTCTCACTGGCATCTACATCCGTCAAATACCTTCATTTCTGAAGATGTAATGCTTCATGGGAGAATGAGATGTTTTTCTTCTTTGCCTGCATTTCTCTTAGTTCAAAAGTAGCCTGTTAAGAATATCACGATTGCATGCCTTCCGTGAAAATTTCCTCGAGAAGTTCAAGCGGAAATGCTTATCTCTCGCCTCGGCTGCCTACTCGGAGAGCAATCGTTTTGGTAAAATCGGGTGCTCAATCATGATAGCTCCATGCATTAACAGTTTGTGGAGAGTTGATGTTATTGGGTGCCATGGATGACGTACAACCCAGCAGTTTGGAGTGCATAAACATCAAATATCGTTGCATCGATTGCGTATCCAATGTATGTGTATGTCAAAACTTCAAGAATTACCTTAAACCTGATGATAAGATCAAGATCAAGATCAATGCCCTTGATCTCGAAAGCTTATTCTGGTTCAGCGAAGCATCTTCGAGCGTTTTTCCCATCGTTGGTACACTTCCTGCCTTCGGAATGTCTACCAACAGCCCCATCTCCTGCTTGAATATTGGTATAATTTTTGCTACCTTCCAGATGCTTGGAAAGTAGCGAACTGGTAGCGGGGAAAGATTAGATTTAAGGACATTGTGGATAATATTTTGAATGCCCTCGGCTTGACCTTCCTAATCTTCTGTTCGTTGTTTCCTACTTTGAAGTGGTTAAGACTAGGGTTCTGATACATGGTAATTATCGGTGCACGGGAAAAAATACGTTCCGAAATTCGTCAACCTCCAGTCACGATTTTCGGAACAAGTAAATTTTTCGTTTACGAAAGTACACTATTCAAAATCATGAAATCGTGAACATTGTTCCACAAAATAAACGTAACGCCTGCAAAGGCAACAAAAGTCATAGAATCGTGAACTCTGTTCGGAAAGTTCTGGCAAACGTGATTTATGTTCATGCGTTGTGATTGATACCGTGAACCTTGTTCTCGAAAACGGGAACATGGTTGATGGACTGTAAAATGTCAACTTCATTATAACTACCAATATTTAAAATGGAGTGAAGAAGTAGAATGAAAACAACGGAAGCCTTGATGCAGGTTTTACCCGCATCCCAAACTGGCAGCAGGTATCTTTCCAGCCGATGGAATGAACACACTTTCAGCCGAGTTTTCAGCTCAAAAAATCAACACCACCTGCGACTTCCATCGGAGCGGCGGGAGCAAGACCAACGGATGCGTTCGGGGATTCTTTTTCTTCGAGGACGGCCAGTATGATGACATGTACCAGTCACTGCCATTGTGCCGGACCACCATTCTGATAATACGGCTCAGCTCACTCAATAATAATCGAGACACTATTCTCGACGGATCCGAGCACTCTATAAGGATAAAATCAACAACAACTGAAAATGACAGCTGCAGCATTGCGTGTGATCCAAGTTCACGATTTCAGGAACGAAAATCACACTTATGGGTTCATGGAAGACGAAATCATGATTTTATTTTGTGTTTCCTGTAGCGTTATGAAATCGATGGTCGCGCTGAACAGGCGTGACTTAAATTCATGGATTTGCGATTTATTTCATGAAAATGTTATTTACTCGATCACGTTTACAGGAACTAAGTCACGGATTCAAACGAACTAGCAGTTCATGCTTTCGTGATTTGTTGTTCACGAATACCGGAACGGTTTTTTTGCGTGTGTCATTGCTTATTTTTGTTGCTATGGAATCCAATTTTGACTGACAAAGGGGCGCGTCTTTGGAGGGTGTTCCAACACTCCGAAGGGTAAAAATAGCGGAACCTTTCAATTAGAATCGATTTCTTGCGATGAAGGCAAGAATGAAAATTGTATCAAAACCAAATACTTCATCATTTTTCAATAGTGATGAAGTAATACGACATGCACTATACTAAGGACACGGGATATACTACAATAGATCAAATTACAATCAAATATTGTCTGTAATCAATGATCCCTATGGTAGTGAAAAATCAGATCAGTCAATTCAAGTTCTTTTTGACCTCACGAGGAATATTGATTGGAAAAAAATTGCATCGGCGGTAACTCTTGGTATTGACTCTATCGATCCTCTACTACCATTGGACGAGTATCTTTTCCTTACCGAACTAATCTACAAAAGCGTATTAGAAGCTCATAAACGATATGTTCCAGATGCATCCTTCGAAAAAAGGCCCGCCACCCCTGGATGGGATGATGAATGCACACAATTATATCTTGAGAAATCCGATGCCTTTAAAGATTATCGTAGACATGAAAGATCTGAGCATTTTGAAATGTATCTAAAGCTTGAAAAAAACTTACTAAAAGCAAAGAAACGAAATTACTGGAGTACTTTTATCGAGGAACTTTCTAGAGAAACTTCGATGATAACGCTTTGAATGAGAAACCGAAAATACTATATGTGAAACCGCTCATTGTCCAGACTCTGTACCATGCAGCACAACTAACTTTACGGGATACAACCCGAAGTAACGGTTCTCTGGATGAACCATTCAAAATGCTGGAATTTTCAATGCCACTTCTTTCATCAAATAACTCTGCTCCGGAAAGCGATATGATCAAATTTGATCTTCTAAAAAATCTTCCCGATATTACTAAAAGACGATTACTTAATCTATATAATTCATTTATGGAATTCAATACATGTAGTTCCACCTAGAGAGGGTCTAGTATAAGAGAGGAGCGGACTGGCTGGTTTTGTGCCAAACGAACTGTCAAAGCCAGAGCCAATCAAGCAACGCCTATCTTTATTGCATTGGCAGTGTTGCAAGAATCATCTACGCATAGGTTGCCAAGGCAGTTTGTTTAGAATACGCTCCTCTCTTATACTAGATCCACTCTAGTTCCATCAGAGACAGTTTAAAATAATAGCTATTTAAAAGCCTGGGAAACCAGCGACTGATCACAATTCTTACCGTCCGATCTCTATGTTTTCATGCCTGAGGAAATTATCAGAAAAAATATCCTATCAAGACTTGACCATTGGGTTGAATCAAACAACCTGCTTTCAAATACGCAACTTGGTTTCCGAAAGAGTAAACGAACAAACGATTGTCTATCGTTGCTTTCATCTGATATTCAACTGGCCTAAAACAGTCTGCATATTTACTGCGTAATTCGGAACCACGCGAAGCAAAGTGTGCAGAAACTGTGGGATTTCTATAGCGATGGTGAAATTAATTGAAAGCTAAATTGTGGGTGGAAAAGTCTATGGAATTTATTTAAACGGAACTATGGTTTTATTGGGCTATTGTGGGGTGTGTTCTATGGGCAGATCGTCCTAACTGCTGCGATCTCGCATGTGAGAGTGGAAAAGGTACTACAGATTCCCTGCGTCCAAATCGATGATGCAAATCGTTGTCCGTGTTCGTTACTTGGTCGTTAATATTACTCATTGTGCAATTAAACGAGTTGATGTCGTCGATTTTCCTAGTTAGGGGGCGTTTCGGCAATTACTTTCTTCAATCGAGGACTTTGACGACCGGGTGAAGTGTTGTTCGACTTGTTGCGTTTTTTATTCTTCCCAGGTTGACTGTGTTCCGGTTCTACAACTGCAGATAAGCGGGTGCTTAGATGCATGGTTGATCCCGCTGCTCATGACTGTCTGACTTGCTGCTGCTGTTGCTGCTGTTGTGGTTGTTGAGCTGGTTGGCTTTCCGATACGCACATGTTTTTGGTATGGACAATCAGCTTGTCGATCTTCTCGTCCTTTCGATTCATTGCTTCCAAAAGATTAAAAATCTGGACGACTTTCTTCTTCATCTTGAGTTGTTCGAGCTTTAGAAGATTGATACTTGGCTGGGCTGCTGCTGCTGCTGCGTAGGCTCTCACTCCTGTTTCAACCTGCTTGCGTGCTTCCAGGTACATACGTTATACACAAACTTTACCTCCTCTACTTGCATCTAGTATATACAAATTATTATTAATTATAATATCTCATAGTTTCATAATTCAGCCATTCAACAGCAAAACGATATAGTGGTTCTCAGAATTTCGTAACAATTGGTAGTTTTGTTCCGTATAAAAAATATTAGACCTGTATTTTTTTATTTTCTCATAAGGGTGACCATTTCCATGTTAGGGTGCTCAAAAAAATCGTTTTTTTTTCTATTTTTACCAAAAAATGGCATTTTTTTTAAATCATTACTTTTGAACCACTGGGCTGATTTGAATGATCAAAATATCATATGAAAGGTATATAATGCTTTTCAAAAAAAATATAAAAAAAATGAAAATTAGAGTTTTGTATGGAATAAATTTGTTTGTATTTGTTTTTACGGTTTTCATGGTTTTAAGACAATGGGCGTAACACGTTTTTATATTTTTCTTTAAAAATTCAGGCTTTTCTACACAATATATAAAAAAAACATCAGCAATATATGTTTCTTCGTTTTTGAGCAACGATTTTTTGAAATTATCATGTTTAGAAATTTCGCTCTTTACTCCAATACGACTAGATTACCCGGCGTCTCCATTGATACATATCGAATGTAAAATTGTTAAATTACTTACTTATTTCAATTTCCGATGTAACCAAAGGCACGTTATTTCGCCTTTTTGACTATGAAAGGCTCTCATCAGAACATAGAAACACTGGTATAGACATTGTTGAGCCGTACACACTAAGATCATTTCACAGATTTCTGTAAAATTTTACCGAAATCTCAACAGCTGAACGTTCGGTAAACAGTTTTACAGTTTTCCTGTAATTTTTTACAGATATTGTCCTCGTTCTTGGATGTAAATATGTCTGTGTTTTTTGTACTTTTTTAACCAGTTTGACCAAATGTTTTAAATTTTCACGCGAATCGGTTGCCTGATCTGTCTGATGACATATTGTCACATTGGCATCGGTTCTGGGATTCCATTTCATAGATTCCACGATAGGTAAGGTATATTCATATTCATGAAAATCATATCATGTTGTGGTTCCAATCACGACAAAAAAGTAGATATGCCTAATGAAAACAGTTTGAGATGAATGCTATGAAACATGGCCACATTGACATCGGTTCCTGTGATCCTGAAACCCAGTTCTTCAGGCCATAGTAGTATTTTAGGCGAATCATACGGCATATCAAATCATAGGATATGGCCATGCACGATTATTTCAGATAATTTCATTGTCATATAGACACATTGGCATCTGTTCCAATGCCTCCAGTATCTGGTTCCGTAAATTCTGGATTATGACTAGGAATGATAAGTTACTATATCGCGTGGTACGTAAAATCATGCATGTTCAACCGAGGTGAATATTATAATGCAAACAAAAAATAAATCTGAGGACAGTAGCCACCATCCAGGATCTGACCCTGGTGCTCCGGAAGCAATTATAAACTAACGGTCCTAGCTGCCCCGTAACGTGGGTAGATCACCTTTTCGTGGTACGTTACGGGATGTAAGATCTACCACCGATTCCTAGTCCCGACTACTTTAAACTAGGGAAACAGGATTTTTCAGTAATCAAAGGAACACATCTTAATCATTGTTACTTTTTATGCCTTGTTGATAGTGACAAGACTCGGCTTTATCCACCGGTGTCATTCCTTAATTTTGTTGCTAAGGAATCCCATTTTGACTGGCAAAGGGGCGCGGAGGGTGTTTCAACACTCCGAAGGGTATAAATAGCGGTACCTTTCAATTAGAGTCGGATCCTTGCGATAAATGCAAGAATGACAACTGTAAAAAAAAATCGAATACTTCATCATCTCTCAATAGTGAAGGAGTTATAGGGCATACACTAAACTAAGGTCACGGGATATACTACAATAGATCAAATTACTGGTCGCAGTGGTGTTAGGTTCCCAACATAGTCATTCTGGACTTATGATCCTGGTTAAAATATTCCATAGAGTTTGGCACTCTAACCCACTACAGCAAAGTCAAGTAAATATTACTATTCCAATCAAACATGATGCTGAGGACATTTGCATCTTCCATGTGTTCCAGAGTTTTCCAGAAGTCATTTTGGACTTATGGTCATGACTAAAATACTCCATACCCTAGTATCGTTCCGAATCGTTCGTGGCAACTTCTATACGACTTGTATCAGTCATAAACAGGCTGCTTAAACTTTTCGAGATGGAAATGTGCTACTTGGGTTGAGTGTGACACGTTAAATTGTCACAGCAAATCCAATTGAAATTATATTGCCTATTGTGAATATTACGTTAGGTGAGCGAAAAGAGTGGATCATGGATTAAACCTAGCAGAATATTGTGGAGTGTAGAGAAGCAAAAACCGCGATAGAGCGGTTGAGAACCAGAGGACAAAGAATTTCCGGGGCTTCCGGGAACATCTAAAACCCCAAATGTCCCAGTTTCGCAACCAGAACAGCAGAACGCCATGTTAACGCTTTCTGGAATTGTGGACAGCATTCTCGATCTGTTCAACATCACTGACCCTCTACGGAGCATCATTAACATGATGCTTCCAATCGTGAAACCTTTTCTGAAGCAATTTGCTTCCAAGTGGCCCCTCCTTGCTTCATTCGTATCCCTCGATGGATAATTTTCCAAAAAATTATACGATATCTCTCCTTCAATGGAATTGTAGAAGCATTTTACCAAAACTAGACATATTCAAATTTTTACTGCATAACATACACTGTGATGCGTTTGCTCTCTGCGAAACATGACTCTCTCCAGATGTTAACCTTTCTCTTCACGACTACAACATTATCCGTCTCGATCGTGCAGATTCGTACGGTGAGGTGCTCCTAGGGGTCAACAAACAACACTCATTCTACAGAATCGACCTTCCTCCAGTGTCAGGTATTGAAATTGTCGCATGTCAGGTGAATATTAGAGGTAAAACCTTTAGTATTGCCTCGTTATACATCCCTCCGAGAACGGCTGTTTCTCGGCGAGCGCTACCTGACATCTGCTCAGTGCTACCTGAGCCGCGGTTGATCTTAGGGGATTTTAATTCCCACGGTACAGGCTGGGGAGAGCTGTACGATGACAACCGCTCAACCATCATCTATGACCTATGCGACGATTTCAATATGACCATTCTAAACACCGGTGAAGTAACTCGAATAGCCAAACCTCCAGCAAGAGAGAGCAGACTAGACTTGTCACTCTGTTCGAACTCACTATCATTGGATTGCATGTGGGAGGTAATCCAAGACCCCTATGGTAGTGATCATTTGCCCATCAAAATTTCGATTTCCAACGGTTCATCTTCACAGTGTCCAATCAACATCGCGTACGATCTCACGAGAAACATCAATTGGGAAGAATACGCGAACGCGGTCCGTGACGGTTCAGAATCGGTCGACGTTCTCTCTCTCTCGCGCGCTTCAAGCACAAACGAAGCCTGTACCTGGCACTACCATTCGCAAACGTCCTCCCACTGTGTGGTGGGACCAGGAATGCACCGACGTGAATAACGAGAAGTCCACCGCGTTTAAACAGTTTCATAAATACGGTTCCCGTGAATACTTTGAGCGGTATACGGAGCTAGAGGTAAAGTTTAAGAGCTTGGTCAGGGCCAAAAAAACGCGGTCACTGGCGTCGGTTCGTCGAAGGGCTATCGCGATTATTGCGATATAGTAGTGACGTCACTACTTGCGTGTACTTGCGTGTATCGTACAGTGGTTGTGTGAGTGATTGCTTCACCTCGGTAATCCAGCTCATTGGTGTAGTAGCAGTCTTACGACATACGAACAAAATTTCAAAACCAGCAGCAACGAATCGGCAGTTTGACGGACTGCTTGTTGTATGTACGAGGAACGTTACGAATGACCATCCGAGGCTGTCATAGTCGAACGAACAAAATACATGACTAAGAACGAGCTGTCGTGTACTGCACAAGACGGCAACGTTGCATGTCGTATAACAGCCTCACTGTGGGCTGTCGCTTATAGCTCAATCTCAAGGCTATCGTACGAAAAAGAAAGCGACAGCCGTTGGAATACTGTCATGAGGCAGTACTTTTGGTATGCCTGATTGTGTCTGTGCGTTCAGTGGGAGAGCGTTTTGCGCTCCCACTAGTTGAACAAAATGGATGTTTTGTCAGAAGACGACATGGATGACCATTCATGTCAGAAGAATGGTGATGTCATCCCTGGTTCGTCGTCTCAGTCTGTCAATGGGCAGGCTGAGAAAAGCTCCAGATTGCGGGCCTACCCAAATGACTCGACTGGCCCATGGGTTGTCTATTTTCAGCCCAAAAACAAACCCTTGAATGTTGTTCAGATATCTGATGATCTGACAAAGCGATTCTCTGCCGTGACCGAAATAACGAAGGTTAGGCACAACAAACTTCGTGTGACCGTCGCTAACCTGAAACAGGCCAATGAAATTGCTGTTTCCCAGTTTTTCACACTGGAATATAGGGTGTACATTCCAGCCTCTGATGTGGAGATCGAAGGCGTGGTCACTGAGGCGAGTCTGAACCCCGAGATACTGGAAAAGCAAGCGGTTGGCCGATTCAAGAACCCCTTGCTTCCTCCGGTAAAGATACTGGCCGTTCATAGAATGAAGTCAGTATCGCTCAGCGAGGGTAAAAAGAGTTTTACCCCCACAGACTCGTTTCGGGTGACCTTTTCTGGATGTGCCCTTCCTCAATACATCGAGCTGGAAAAACTTCGTCTTCCTGTGCGGTTGTTTGTACCTCGGGTCATGAACTGCCAGAATTGTAAGCGGTTGGGACATACGGCCTCCCGCTGCGGCAACAAGGCACGCTGCTCCACATGCGGGGAGAAGCATGAGGATGGCGAACGTTCCAGGCGGTCTTTTGCAGAAATGCTTAAGACAGCCACGCCATCGACCACTGACAAAAATCCCTTTTTTCTTTTGTCAGATGACGAGACTGACTCTGACTTGGCTGAGGAGGGAACTTCTTTCAGTTTTCCGGAAGGTTCCGAAAGAACCCCAAATCAGCTTGCCCAAATCAAGGAGTGGTGGAAAAAAGGAGACTTCTACTCCTCCTGGAATCCGCAGAACTGACTATACCCAGGATTTTCCACCTCTTCCGGGGACATCCAAAACCCCTGATGCCCCAATTTTAAGAACAGAAACCCCTTCTTCATCTGGGCTGTTCTCATTTGATGACATTGTGGACGGTATTCTCAAATACCTCAACATTTCTGATCCTCTGAAAAGCATTGTCCTCACATTGCTTCCCACTGTGAAATCCTTCTTGAAGCAATTGACTTCAAAATGGCCCCTTCTTGCAGCTATCATCTCCTTCGATGGATAATTTTCCAAACGAGGTCGGGGATTTGATCACTGTTCTACAGTGGAATTGTCGAAGTCTTATTCCGAAATTAGATTCGTTCAAGTATTTAGTCCATAACAATAATTGCGATGCATTTGCCCTCTGTGAAACATGGATCTCTTCAGAAATTGATCTCCCTTTTTATGATTTCAACATTATTCGACTGGATCGTGAGGATTCACGTGGAGGAGGGGTACTTTTGGGGATCAAAAAGTGCCATTCCTTCTATAGAGTGAATCTTCCCGAATTCCCCGGTATTGAAGTTGTCGCATGTCAGGCTACCATTGAAGGTGAGAGCCTTTGTATTGATTCTGTATATATTGCTCCTAGAGTCTCTGTTAATCGCAAACAACTGTTCGACATATGTGCGGTACTTCCCGCTCCATGGTTGATCATGGGAGATTTTAACTCCCACGGTACAGGCTGGGGGGAGCTGTACGATGATAACCGTTCTACTTTGATTTATGATCTCTGCGACAACTACAACATGACAATCCTTAACAATGGAGAAGTAACACGTTTGGCTGGTCCATCCTCGAATGGTAGCAGATTAGACCTCACCTCACCTCACCTCACCACGCACGGTAGTGATCATCTGCCGATCAAAATTTCGATTGCCAGTGGGTTCAACTCGTCAGAATCCGTTAACGTCGCGTATGATCTAACCCGTAACATCGATTGGACTAAGTTCCAATCCGCGATAGACGATACAGTATCGTCAGTGGAAGAGCTTCCGCCGTTGGAGGAATATAACTTCCTCTCTAATCTCATCTTCGACAGCGCACTTCAAGCTCAAACACGACCGGTGCCGCGATCGTCAACTCGTAAGAAAACACCATCGCTCTGGTGGGATCAACAATGCACGGAGGTTTACCGTAAAAAGTCCGACGCGTTTAAACTTTTTCGGAAACGCGGAACACGCGAGCATTTCAACGCATACACATCTCTTGAACGCGAACTCAAGAGCCTCATCAAGGCCAAAAAACGGGGTTACTGGCGGCAGTTTGTAGACGGATTGTCGCGCGAAACGTCTATGAATACGCTTTGGAGTACGGCGCGAAGAATGCGTAACCGGTCTACTAACAACGAAAGCGAGGAATGCTCGGATCAATGGATTCTTAAATTCGCGCGAAAAGTGTGACCATATGTCATCAGATACATTACAACCTGATTTCATTGATCATAGCTTGTCATTTTGACATAATATGATATCATAAACTCAATGTAATTATATTCCGGAATTCACAGATCCACGTTCTGGAACCGATGCCAAACTGGCCAAAATAAATTCAAATCATCTTCATTCACTTGATTCTACCTATTTGACATGATTTGACATGCCACAAGATACTTTTGCCTGAGATATTACTATATCCTACAGAACCGATTTCCGGGACTCCCGGAGTCGAAATATCGTAGCCATGCGTTATGGAAATATATAAATTTAGTCTTACTAATCATATTTCAGCTATCTGATATCATTTGCTGCACCAGGTAACCGATTCGCTTAAAAATTTAAAACATTTGGTCAAACTGGTTAAAAAAGTACAAAAAACACAGGCATATTTACATCTCCCAAGAACGAGGAGGGTTCTAAGGGGGTGGTATCTACGACAAAAGTTAGTTCAACTATTCCCCTTGAATAAAAATCCAAGCTTATGAAAATCGGATGAGGCATTGCTGAGAACGAGTTTGTTGAAAAAAATTCGTTTGTGCTGGTACTTTACGGGTTAATATTACATCAGATGTTTGTTTACGTGTCAATTTTTATGTCAAAGGTGGATTTCATCACGTGTAAAATTAGTTATTTCTAAGTGTGTATGTTTATTTAAATTACATTGTCATCTCTGATTTTTCACTCTAAATACAACATCAGTATTCTTTATCCGCATCACCCCACCAAAATATCCAATACATAAAACTGGTTAACTAGAATTAAGTCAGTCAAAGCCTCATTTACCATTAAAATATCATGTTACATGCAACACCTTTCGCAACAAACATAAGTTGCATAGAGACTCCACCTTCTACGCTTTTTCAAGGTACAATGAAGTTATATATGCGGTGCGTTGTCCATAATTTAGACCTTCATTTAGTCATACTAAGGTTGTTGTAACTCGCTGAGAAACAAATGGTGTAACTTGGGATATCGAGTTGTGGAGAGTTCAGTGTATACAAAGAAATATTTAAAAAATATATTTCCTAAATTAATAAAAAAAAAACAACTTTTCTCATCGTTTCAGTTCGTCAACTTCACATTTGGGATTATCCTATCCCGGTTATGAGACCTCATACCCTCCCCACAACGACCCATATCAGATGATACCGCACGGGTACATTCCTGCATCACACCATCACCACGACTACTCGAACTATAGCCCGTCACCCAGCACTTGTTACGACTATAACTCCGTTTCCGCACCTCCACCGCACTACCACCATCATCCGTTACCATCCTACAGCTCATACCATCATCATTCGTCCTCCATGATAAACGGAGCTGCTGCGGGAATGAGTTCCAGCAGCAGCCATTCTGACCTCGAGATGTCCTTGGGAGTGGTTGTGGATTCGAAAGAATGCTCCTTCCAAATCGAAGATGTCCGATCTACGAACCCAGCAGCAATGAGCGGTATTGAATTGGATACAAACTCAATCAACACTGAATCAACCCTGGATGATGGAACCCAAAACAGCCCTCAGACGTCAACAGTGAAGATGAAGGACAATGCCAGTTTCCAAACTACACAAAGTAGCACAAATCGTGTCACCTCTGAGCACGTCCAAGAGCTTGACAGCCTCTGCCAGATGAGCGCTGGTCAGGAGGAGGCAACGCAAAGTAAGTGTTACCCTCATGAGTTTAGTTGTATGCAGGTCATTAATGAAATTTCATTATTTTCAGAAGAATGCAACACCCAACTGGTAACGTCATCACGTTGTGAACTTCGCAAAAATGGAAAACTGCGGGCGAAACGGAAACCACGCATCCTTTTTTCCCAAGGACAGGTGCTGGAGTTGGAACGAAGATTCCGTCAGCAGCGGTACCTGTCCGCTCCGGAACGGGAAACGCTGGCAGGAATCTTGAAGCTTACTCCCACACAGGTCAAAATCTGGTTCCAAAACCGTCGATACAAATCCAAACGGATACAGATTGAGAATGCAACTGCTGCAAAAGAAGCCGCCAGCAAGGAAGCCGAGAAGAGCAAGAATGTGTCCACCGAATTTATCGACGGGGCTGTTGGAGGATATTCGAATGGATTTAGTGCGATGGGTCCTGTATCAGCCGTGGTGCCTCAGCCTCCCCCTCCTCCCCCGTATCCCACCTATGGCATACAGTACAGTAGTGACCAGTATGGACCACCCCCGAATCCGTACTATGATCAGAAGGGATATTGGTAGCGGCGGTAATGGGTAGCTTTAAATTGTGTACATACAAGTGCTTTAATTGAATACCAAAGTTTTAGAGAAATTTCCACCAAAAAGTTAAACCATTTTACTAGGATGTGCAGATAGACAGGACAATAAAGATAGAGGAAAATTTATCGTCCCGCTGTTCGTGTTGAGAAGGAAAGAAACTCAATCCCGGGGGTAAACAGAGCAGTATCGTGTTTTTAGGTCATGTCAAATGTCAAAAACGAGGGATCATGAAATTTGATAGGTTTGTTGATTTCTTTGGCGGTGGCTGTGTTTTCTGTCGTAGAACTGGAGAAGGAGAGGCAAACAACAATTGACCTGCAATAGATGCGTTGCTGGGTCCTATAATGATGCTCATTGTTGATGACCTATTTGAATCTATCGGTGGATTTAAGATGAGCATTCGTCGATCAGCTCAGGATTACCAAAGCGGGAATATTAGTAGGCGCTGATTTAATTTCTTTTCTAAGATCATTTTCTTCCTGGCTTTGATACTCTTCCATGGTCTTGTGCTTGCTCTTAACAAAGTCGACGGAAATGAACAGAACATTTTGAATATCGACCAACTGTATGGACGTGCAAATTGCAGCTCAATTGAGTTGAACTCCTAATCGTTTTAACCGGACTTCAGTGTTTTCTGAAGCACTACCGCATGATAACTGTATTTTCGGATGATGTAGAATTCAAAGGAGGTTCAAAGGGCTACGAATGTGATTCAAGTGCGTAAAATAACGGCTGATTTTAAAGGCCACGTAGAGAAAACGCACAGTGGTTCTCCTTAGAACAAAAGTTGGCCAAAACCTCAAAATTGTTGCAAATAGGCAAAAAAACAGTTGGAATAAATGTTTTTTAGCTGTACGTAGAAAACTTGACAATCAAAACGTCACAAAAAGGAGTATAGTAAAACCAAAACCAATGTACAATGGTCCAAAGACGTATTTAGGACGAAAAAATGATTGCGCCCAAACCATCAGTTTTAGATATATGGTTTTTTGGGAAAATTTGCTTCATATTTTTTGTTCAATCTTTTTATGTTCGTAAAATTAGGGTGGTCCATAAAATTGGTGAATTAAATATACAAACTTTTTTTATTATTTGAGATAGATCAAAGCAGTGTTCTAAAAGTTGTATAACAATTAATTCAAAGCCATTTTGTTGAAGACACAACGTTTTTATCTCTTACGGTTCATGAGTTATGATTTTTTTAAACAAGTAGGTTAGGGTGGCCACTAATATCGGTTTTCTTTGAATATCGTTTCATGCGTTAGTTTCTCGCAAAAACATTGTAATGATTACATTTAGAACTTTTGATGACGCATATTTTTGTTCAAGCAACTAGGTTACTATCTTTTTTGATTAGAAAGTTAAAGGCTATTTTTTTCGAAAAAATTGCTATTTTAAATGATCAATATCTCAAAATGGAGCAAACCGAATTTGAAACATTTAATTTCATTGAAAACATCATTTTTTCTTCATTTTTGGTAACTGGAAGAACTTTTTCAGTTTAAAGCATTTTATTTAATTAAAAAAGTAATATTTTTCAGCAATAACTAGCCATAAATTTTCAAATCAAAGAGATAACAACTTAGCAAAAATATGCGTCAGAAAAAGTTCTTAAAGTTTTTTTAATAAAACATTTTTTTCCAGGCTCATTTTCTGTAGCTTTGCGGAGCCAATATTCATTCTTTAAATAACAAAATTACTTAAAACTAACATAAGTAAAGCGGGGGCCGATTACTCGCGGCTATCTCGAGGTTAGGAGTAACAAATTGTAACAAATGGATGACAGGGTAGGGATTGAGAACACAAGGTTTGGAGTAGTTCTTAAAGTGACTAGCATAAAATTTTCACGAGAAATGATCGTATAAAAATATATTTAAAGAATGCCGATTGTCTAGGGGCCACCCTAACCTGCTTGTATAGAAAAATCATAACTCATGAACCATAAGAGATAGATATATGGTGGGTGTGTGTATGTGTTTGCGTGTTGATGTCCTTTAAAAAAGGCATTGTGCAGCTTGCTACAGTATACCGCAGTTATAAAACTAAGAAACTTGTTATTCCTAATTTCAACATATTTCCCAAAAAATCGCATTACTAAAGGATAGTGGGCGGATGTGTCCGTCATATGCTTTGCTAAGTCTAAGTGTGAAAAAAGTATATTTTTTTCTAATTTTGTAATATAAACTGTCACTTAAAACAGTGCAAACACTCTTTTTACCGTTCATTTGACGTGAAATAAACAGAGGAACATTGCTTCTCAAGCAATCAAGTTGATAAACACATTATTTTTTGCTATATTTGAGCAAAACAGTTACAAGAAACATTACGATTAAAAAAAAAATGTGATATCGCTACACTATAACAACCATAAAAATATATGTAATCAACAAAACTGCACAAAGCATTCAAAGTAAGATACTCTTAATGTGTTAAAATAGTAAAAAATATTAAAATAAAAAAAAATAACAAAACTTTATTTTTTGAGGTTTTGGCCAGTCAGGAACCACTGTGCAACGGTGAAACGATGCTACATGGGCAAAAAGTTGCGATTTTCCACAGCAAGGGCCAAATTGGGAGGCAGAAAAAGGCCACCTCTGTAAATGAAGAGTACGTTAAAGGGGGAGTCAGTTGGAGATAATGAACGAGCAGCAGTGAAATTATTTATTTATTTAGGTTTCTACACCGAAAGCTCCCCCGCCTAAACGCCCTGAGACCCGGAAAAATATAGGCTTTGAGGCTCTAGAACAGCATCCAGGGGTGTTGGCCTTTCCCAGTTATTAATTGAGAGCTTCTATGACTAGCAATACATGAATAGATATATTGTGTGGCAAACGCAATGATACCATACTCTATACTCAGACAAGGTAGACCATTTCCAAACTGAAAAAAATACCTAGATAATGTGAAAAATCATATCTACAGGCAATGGCGAATGACGATTGTTTCATGATTTAAAGGTATATAACTAATGCTACATGTGTTCTAATTATTAATCTGCATATTTGACAGACTAAATCGACGACAGGATTTTGTATAAACCTGCTTTAAAGAATATTAAAACCTTTTAAAATATAAATCAATGAAATGTGGTAAATTGTCAATTCGTCCTTTCACCCTTCACCCTCATCTCATTCGGTAAACCAATCGAGAAGGTGGTTTGGCTTTTTCTTCTTAAGAATAGATATTGAATTGTATTACCATAAAATTAGTCCTCATTCTACACTTTAATATGATTTACGAGGACTGACGTAAGGCAGTCATAAGAACAAAAACAACTTTATGGGGGTTAACCATGTTCGCTCGCACGGCAACACCCACGATACATTATTGTTAGATCATCAACTACTACCGATTCTCATAAAATTTTAAACTTACTGGGAACAAATCCAACCCAACCGAACATTCACTTTATCTTTATTCGAAATTAATAGCAGAAATCCATCTCCTCGCGGTTGCTACACTGCCTGGTTTCCCTCGGTATTGAGATTTACTTCCCATCCATAAATTTCCCTCTCTTTTCTGCATTTGCTCCGAAACCATTTTTCCATTCATATGTTGCTACACATCGTCGCAGTATGAATTGCGTTTAAGCATGGAAGCAGGGGTTATCGTAATCTCTGGAATTGAATGGGTTTTAGCAGAACGTTAAGCAGATGCCCTTTCTGGCTTCTGTAATGTGAATGAATAACGGAAAAATTTAAACATGATTTCTCACTTCCAAACAGCATTGACAATTTCATTGAGGTTTAAACAAATATTTAGGTCTAAACAATCACCCTCAAACAATCGTTGTAACTTGGGATTATTGTTCATGCAACTATTACCATGAACAAAGTTGAAGGTAAAGATTAGAGAAAGACCCTAGTGCAACACACTTGCACTAGAACGAATAATAATTTACAAGTTCACGCTCACACAAGTAGAGCTACAGGACATAGCTGTCACCTATAAATTGTAAAAATTGTTCCTAAAGTGCTACCATGAACAACGGTTATTCCGCGCAGCTTGTAATACCGCTCACTTGACAATCAATTTGATTCAATATACATACAGGTTCAATACATAGTGCAGTTAATATGAAAAAATACAGCAAATTTAATTGGGAATTCCGTCGCCAGAGGTGCTTCAATTTTATATTACTTATACTGCCGCTATTCGCATAACAGTCCCATGGCAAAAAAACAGCAAGTTGAGAAAAAGACAATTGAAATATTTAATCAGTTTTCCTTTATTTCGCTTCCGTATGCTATTTTTAATCGTATGTTCGCTATATATCTGTTCAAATAAACAAGTTCTATCGACTTCTAATGAAAAAAATCCTGGATGATCGATGTACCTATCTGAACAAAATATCAATAGGACTGACATGCAAATAATTTTTGATTTGATCAGCAGAATATTCGCATACCAGTCTCGCTGTGAACAGTGTGATATGCAGACCTAAAATAAATAGCTTGGCGGTTGCAAACAAAATGAAAGAGAATGCAATCGTGCCCTATCTCTTGTGTAATGTTTAACATTACATCAGAGGGATCGTCCATTAATTATGTCACGATTTTAGGGAGAGGGGGTTTGGAAGCCATGACATTCTATACAAAAAAAAAATGTTCACGCAAAAAAACTTGGTAGATAAAGGGGGGTTGAAAATTGGCCATTTTGCGTGACATAATTTATGGACACATCACGTAATGTACGTATAATAAACATCAGCAACTCTTATTTACGGTTTGACAGTTGATTTGGATCTGAGTGATGCGGAGAAACACGAAATGGTTGTCAAAAAGAATCCAACTGGTGCTGTCAAAAAGAATCCAACGATCGAGAGCTGCTAAAAGTGTTACTGTTCTAAAACAATCTTCGTCGGCAAGTATTGAAGTATTGTGGTCAATGTTAAAAGTGTTGTCCTTTAATTCAACAAAACAAGTCTTTATTTTTAATGCTCTGTTCAATAATTTTTTTTATACACGTGTGTATTAACAGTACATAATATTTATTGATCACATTCAAATAAACATGCTTCGACTATCGTATTTAGTTTTTCGCATTTGCCATACTTTTTCCGCGTTTCATCTATGTCGTATCAACGATTTTATAAGACAGCTCTTAAATTCGTGGCAGTTTGGTAACATTACTGGGAAAGGAACAGAATGCAGGTATGTTGAAAACTCTTTCCCTGAATTTTCAATATCATCCTCTCCCAGTTTATTGTTGTTTTACATCAACAGGCTGGATGAAGCCCCAATGATTTTAACCTTATCAACTATGGTAAAAAAAAAATACATTCAAGCATGGTCATAACATAAGAAAAAAACATTAAAAAACGTATATCTTATAGTCAATATCTTAACTCCTGCCGGCGAAAAACAGAAGAAAACTTTCGACGAAGCGCATCACGGGAGAGATGAAAGTCGAAAACAGATGCAACTCTGTTGAATGTTCTATGCAGTCCGCAAATCGAACCGTACGCTCCATAATTTGAGCGACGTAGAGGCAGTCTTAGCATAAGGTTATTACGAAGCGGTTGGGGTTGAACATTCAGGACAGTTTGCCTCAGGATAGCCTCACAATGTGTCCTTCCTTGTCCTTGTGTTTGTGTCTCTTCTAGTCCGGAGAAGTTCTAGGTCGATAAGTTGACAACGGCTTTCGTAACTTGGTAATCGAAACGGATCGTTCCAAGGCAATCTACGCAACGCAAAACGAAGAAAGCGACGTTGAACAGATTCAATTCTCTCGGCACCGTTGTTGTAGTTTGGGTTCCAAACCGCCGATCGAACAAGCGAACAATATAGAGATTTTAGACAGTAGATATCAGTGAAGTTTTTAGCTATCCTAAAAATGAACCCTAAAGTTCTTGACGCCTTATCAACAACATATGCAATGTGTTGCTTGAATGAAAGCTGCGAATCCAAGATCGCACCCAAGTCTTTCACCTGATTCACGCGTTCGATTGTCGAGCCAAGCAGGTCATAGCTAAATATTATCGGTTGTTGTTTTCGTGAGAACGTAATAGCGGAGCATTTGGCTGGGTTCACTACCATTCTGTTTAACCTGCACCAACTAGCGAATACATTCAGTTGACGTTGAAGAAAGTGACAGTCAGCAATGGAGCAGATTCGTAGGAAGATTTTGAGGTCATCTGCATATGATAACCGAGGAGCTTCGATGACCAGATGCACGTCGTTGAAGTACAGTTTAAAAATTAACGGTCCCATGTGGCTTCCCTGAGGTATACCTGATGTGGCGAAGAAGCTAGCTGATCTGCAATCTCCTATGGCAACTTTTAGTTGCCGACCGGTAAGATATGATCGAAACCAACTCAGAAGATTACCGCATACTCCGAGCCTGCCGAGTTTAGCAATCGCAATAGCATGGTTCAACTTGTCGAATGCTGCGGATAGGTCTGAATAAATAACGTCCGTTTGAACCCGATCCGACATGCTTTCGGTTATATACGATGTAAGACACAGCAGATTGGTAGTTGTAGAGCGGCCGACAGTAAACCCATGTTGATCAGCACTCAAATACTGCTTGCAATGGGACAGCAACGGTTCCATAATCACTAGCTCGAATAGCTTCGAAACGGCACTTAACGATGTAATTCCTCGATAGTTATCCACAGCTCGTTTCCTTCCTTTTTTGTGGATGGGAAACATGTGCGAAAATTTCCAGCAAGATGGAAATATGCCACCTGAGAGAGACATTCGGAACAGGCGAAGAAGCGGAATTAACAAGCTAGCAATAAGCTCCTTGTTCCGTATATGTTGCTGAACTGGCGGCAATATACTATACGCTAGAAACGATCGCCTCACTTGCACCAGATCACTATTTTATTTTTACGGATAGTCTCAGTTCTGTCGAGGCTATTCGATCCATGAGGCCGGTAAAGCACTCCTCGTATTTTCTCATGAAAATACGAGAGCTTCTGAGTGCTTTATCTTTAAGATCTTTTGTCATCACCTTTGCATGGGTCCCATCTCATTGCTCGATTCCGGGCAATGAGATGGCTGACTCACTTGCTAAGGTGGGCGCTATGGAAGGCGATATTTACGATCGACAAATCGCCTACGATGAATTTTTCTTCATTTATCGTCAACAGTCACTCGTCAGCTGGCAGAATAAGTGGAGTGAAGGGAGTTTGGGACGATGGCTATATTCGATCATCCCTAAGGTGTCGAAGAGTTCTTGGTTCAAGGGGTTGGATGTGGGTCGAGACTTCATTCGTATGATGTCTCGCCTCATGTCCAATCACTATTCGTTAAACGCTCACTTGTTTCGTGTTGGGCTGGGAGACAGCAATCTCTGTGAATGTGGACAAGGTTACCAAGACGCCGATCACATCCTTTGGTCTTGTGCTGAGCATCGTGGAGTCAGATCTGAGCTGTGCGATTCCCTTCGGGCTCGAGGTAAACAACCTAATGTTCCAGTTCGGGATATTTTGGCTAGACGTGATCTGGAGTTTATGAAACTCATATATGTTTACTTTAAGAATACTAACCTTAGATTGTAAGTTTGATTAACCTTGTGTTTAGTTTGTGTATTGTGCGTGTAGTTTTTTTTTATGTTTGTTTTCAAGATGAATAGAAATAAGTTCATGTTTTAGGATTAATTAAATATTTATATAATAAATCATATTTCAAACCTCCTTCTCCCTTTCCCCATCCAAAAAATTGTAAATCTCCACTAACCTCGAGACGACCGCGAGTAATCGGTTCAATTCCTTTAACTCTAGATTTAAGACATCATTCATGTATAATGCAAATGATAACTCGGCTCTGTAAAATTTATTCGATTGAGCCTGTACAAATAAATTAATATATATAACAAGCTAGCAATATGTCTCTTCAAAAATACAGATGGAAATCCATCAGGTCCAGGATTGAAGGATGACTTGAGCAGAGTCGCGGCCTTAGAAATCATTTCTGCATTAACATCAATTAATTATACGATTGCCGCTCATTTTCTAACAGATGGCGCTAATTTGCTGGTAGGAAACCTCAGGAATCAGTATGAGAGAAAATAAAAAAACGATTTTGATTTACTTTTTGTCAAGATTATCATGGAAAAAAATCACCGAGAACATAGAGCTTGATTTTCCGCTTCTATGCGGTGAGATAGAATTTCGTAATATTGAAACTATGTGAACATAATTAATTAAAACTGATCTTTCCCATACATAATGAACTACTTTTCCTACCAGCACAAATTGAGCGCGAGAGAAGGTTCAAGTCCTCTCTCTCTGTCTTTCTCTGTAGTCAGAACTGTCAAAAATACCTGTCATCCGTCAGCTTTCCGTCAGTTTCATTTTGGTTTAGCTCGCTGCTGTTTTTCCTCCTCAATAAAAGTAAATAATAATCTGGAAATTAGATAGCAGAATTCTATTTTATTACACGATGGTTGGACTTCGAAAACAAAAACTGACCGTTCAGGATAAAAACTTCGGGAATCCATCCAACCTGCCGGTTCCACACGTAACCTTTAAATGTGTTGCTATAGTTTGTATTAGCTAACAAAACATGAATCATTTTGTAGATGCCAGCTTTGAAAACTACAAATGCCAAGAAAACAGCGGCAGCATTACGGAAAGAAGCTTGTAACCTGAGAATTCCAACAAAAGGGACCAAAGCGGAATTGGAAAGAAGGTAAGACAGGACGTATATTAGTGCTGTGTAGGAAAATCACGCAGTCCCGGGATAGCGATAATTGGTCATTAAATCAACCAATTTTGATGTGATAATACACATTTCCCATCAAACTGGAAAACAAGTCCGTTTGTTATTTGTAGAAGTGCGAGTTTGCATCTTACGTCTTGGTGTTTGCATTAAACTTTTTATGAAGCAACAATAAGTGTGCCGATGAAACCAAAACGATTCAATGGAAACGTGAACGTCCCACACTATTATCTATGCATCACTTATTGCCATAGGAAAGCTTCTTCTAAAAATACGATTTTATCACAAGTTAAAATGTGATTCCACCGACTAAGCAACTTGTTTCTTTACTGTACATGCGCTGTTATTCTAGCGTATACTAGCTTTTCTCAATGTACTTTTCCCGCAACGAAAACTAGTTAGTTTTTATACGGTAAGTGCACTAATTTTTGGCCTAGCTCTAGTTGTAATATAGGATAATAGCTACTATTATTAAACTAATTTTATATCGCATACGATTGATGATATACTGTTGGATTATATTTTTTTTTTCATATTTTAACAGGATAGAGCTTTATAGAGCCAAGAATCTGAACACCACCTTGATTTCACCCGTTAAGCTCATACCAGCACTTGATCTAACGAATTTTGAAGATCTACCAGGACCAGGATTGATGTACAATGGTTTGTAGCTACAATAGTATACCATTATTTTGAAATTCGACAAGCACTAGCTAGATACAAACATGGAAGAGAGCTGCTGAACGATAATTTTCTAAAAAATGTATGTTTTGCTCAGGTAAGTTGAATAATCATTGGGCTTCATTGAGCCTGTCGATGTTGACAAATAAATAAATAAATTAAGAAGATAAACACCTGTAATAACAGAAACTATGTTTAAAAAATAGAAAGGATATTTCAGAACATGAATTCAACTGTAATTTCTTCTTAATTATTTTGTTTATCCTCTGGTAGACATAATTATGTTGAATGTTTTAGTATTGATGTTATATATGTACGTATGGATTTCAGATTGCAGATGATGTTTTCCAGGTACGTGCTTATTGTAGCGCGACCATGAAAAAAACACAGCTTTATCAAGTAAAGTTTGAGATATGCAGCAAGAGACAACAGATAACAAAATCAAATTGTGAATGTGTGGCAGGCGCAGGAAATTCCTCTGCATGCAAGCACGTTGCAGCGCTGCTTTGTTGTGTGGAAGAATTTGTAACTACAGGTTTGGTTTGATTGTCGTTATTAATTCTAATTTTCTAATAAAGGTTATCCATTTATGATATGAAAATGTTAATATTAATGTTCCAGGTCAAAAGCAAAAAAAAAAAAACATTCAAACTCGACCTTCTATTGTTTGCATGAAACTTTTCACAATTGTTTGTTTTAGCGTCTAAATTTAATTGATAACATGTTTTTACTCTTAGGACAAGTCATTCAAAACCCAGGATGTACGAACGCTCTGCAGGCTTGGCACAAACCTCCGAAAAACGCCCCAAAGGATCTTATAAATGAATCCATCGAAAATATTATGTCAAAAAGAAAGCAGAAAACATTGAGAACCAACTGTGCTGTGCCTGCTCTTGAAGATAACGCTCTATGCTTGCAAACAACTGATGAACTCATAAATATAACTTTAAATGCTGGGTTGAGCAGCACTATGAACACCAACAGGGTCGTTAATATGATTGGGTTAGCGAATGACCACGATTATGCTGAAAAGTCCATATACGAAATGACTATGGAGACAATTAATAATATTGCGCCTTCAAAAGCAATTGATAGAGAACAAAGCTCTTCAAATTTATGGTTTGAAGTAAGGAAATCTAGGATAACGGAATCTAAAATTAAAAGCATACTAACTGCAGTAAAAAGTAGTAAAGTCAAAAATATTCCGTGTAATACAGCTCCATGCAGATTCAATTTCTATAAGAAAGATTTGTCTAAGGTTCCTCAAATTGCCTGGGGCCAGTCTCACGAAAGTATGGCTTTTGAAGAATTTGTTCAAATGTATAAAGGTGACAACACCTTTCGGAAAAGTGGAATCCACGTTGATATAATCAGTAACTACCTAGCGGCATCACCAGATGGTATTTGTTGTTGTGGAGAAGAAATTTTAGAAATTAAATGTCCTTATAGTATTAGGTTCGACGTACCAACTAGAGTGAAATATTTGGATAAAGAAGGAGTTTTATTGAAATCGCATGAATACTACTATCAAATACAATTTCAATTACATGTAGTGAGAGCAAAGATTTGCCATTTTATAGTATATACGCTAAAAGGTATTCATTGAATACGATAAAAAATTTGTTGATGCAATGTTGCCTGAGCTACGTGATTTTTACACGCATGTATTTTGTAAGGAATATTGTACCGAGTTCGGTTTTCCTAAGTAAGAGATGGTTAATAATAGATATAATTTTATTTAGTTGTCAAACTTTCAACTTGTTAGATATAGTTTAAATATCGGTACAACGAAAACACTTAAAATAAAAATACTAAAAAATCAAATGTACGAAAAAAAATACGAGAAACCATCTAAACCTATCAACACACTTGTTAAATATAAAAGTGTTTGTTCTTTGATGGCGTTCCATGATGACCGTCAGGCTTTGTGGGGCCATGGGTTAATTGTTCATGTATTTTACGTGTCATAGTAATATACATGTGCATTAATTCGTTTTCGATGACTTCGCGATATTTGTTTTTATTTTGCTCACACACAACACTTACAATTTCCATCAACTGATTTACAAATAGATTTTTTAATATTAACTAACCAAAATAACAACTTAAAAATCCGCGGCATAAGCTCAAAAAGACTATGAGGAACTTTTTGAGCTAAAATTCTATTTCTCTTAACTAAACCAATAACTCGTTCAACATTAATTCTTCTTTTTGCAATAGCTCTGGTTTGCGCCACCTCGTTTTCTTTCATCTGACTCCCATTTTTTCTCGGCGGTTTATTTAAAATAACACCCTTTTCAGCTAGCAAATCCGTAGCATCAAATCCTCTGTCAGCCAATATACAATCTCCTTCTTTCATTTTTTGTATTATTCCTGATTTGGCCACAATAACGTTATCGGAAGCTGCTCCTCCGTAGAGTGTAGAAACAAATGTAACAGTTCCGGCCTCATCAATTACGATTAGAGATTTAAAAGTATTGCAGTTTTTATAGCTGGACCATGTCGCCTGTTGCTCTTCCGGCGACGTAGGCTTTTGTATTGGTATTTCTGTACAGTCTAATATAACCGTGTACAAATTTTCCCCACTTACTCTCATCCCCCAAAAATCGACCTTATTAAATTTGTCACTCAATAATATTGTCCAATACTTGAATATTTTTGAAACGCTACTGTAATGAATTTTGAACATGATGCCAAGAAAACTAAAATCAAAATTTAATCTATAATTAATGAGCGTAAGTAATAGCGGTGCCTTTAGTGGTAGATTTTGGAATGGCCAATCCGCGTCCAATTGATTCTTAACGGTAAAACAAAAAATAGCATTGAATTCCGAAATAGAATGACCCGTGAGATATTTCATGTCGTCATCCGACAGACTTTCCATTTTTCCAGTGGCCAAATTTATCAACTTAAGGCAAGATGCACGTTCTTCAGTAGACTCCAAATGTACATCCGTTGATTCTTGGGTGTCTCTGTAAGAAATTATATAAATAAATAAGCATACTTCCATGAAATACCTTAATTAATATAACTGCATAAATTATAATTATCGCGTACCAATTGTGATAGCTTTTATAAACAACACTTGAAATGCCCTTTTCGTTAGAATCGAAGTTTACCTTCGCAAAAAACGCGTAACAAGTTTTATTTACATTAGATAATAGGCTCTTTTCAAATTTAACGTAAGTTATATTACATAGAAGGTTTATAGCATAATCGTCAAAAAACGTACCTTGCTTCTCTGCCGTCATCTTCTACCTCGCATTCTCCAGCAACATCTTCGTTTTCCGAAATGACTATAGGAACGCGGTCAGTAGCTGTTGGATTGCGCCTTGGACTTCTGGGGGGAGTGGGCTGAAAATGGTTCTGTTGAGTTATTGTTCAGACTGCTAATAAATGAGGCGTAAAATTTGAAAACGGCACAAAATCTTTTATAACAAAAAAATGTAAGACCCTTTTCACGCAAGACCCTTTTCACGAAAAGGGTTCACACTTTCAGGATAGTTGGAACTACATGGCACATCGTTGATAATACTATCCAGTATCAATTCACCAAGTGGATCAACTTCCTCCTTATCGTTCGTTTCGGCGAATGGTGATATCGCCACTAGTGAAAAGTCCTTTAACACGAATACAATAAACTTAAGTGAAATATATAACATGACAATTCACTTACCTTTGATTAATTTTTGCTTTTCTTCTGAAGCGGAAGATTGAAATCCGGAACAGCTAGTGGCTGCAATCTCCCATCTAGAAACAGATAGTTAGTAGATAAATAAATATAAAATTTATGGTATTTGTGTTACCTTTCAAATATTGCCGATCCGAGAAATGCAGTGAGCACACACGAGCTGATCGGTATTTGAATTTTCCTCCTATTCGCAGCGCCCACAACCACTTCATTAAACGATAAGCAGGAGATAGAAAGCGATGAAACGAAACACTTGATGATTTAAGGCTAACACTTTTGCATCCGAATGCACAGCAACTCGTAGGCATGATAAAAGTAATCGAATGAACTTGCTCAATCAACCAATTGTTTTTGTTTTTATTGATCGAACACCGAATGTATTGATGCGGAATGTAAACAATCACAGTCAATGGTAAGGGTCTGATTGCCGGATAGTATGATTAAAAATAAAGATGAAAATGTATCTGAAAACAGGATGAACAATGCTTTCTGTACAAATTTAAAATTTGAATCGCTCATATGAAATGTTTTTATATACCAAGCAAACATTTGCCTAGCAAGAATGATGTTTTAGAGGATTTAACATTATAATTCAAATAAGATCCAACCCTCATCCACTACGGTGCTTCTCGTTATGCTCAGTAATGCCATCTGTTGCTTTATTTATGGTGTGGTTCATTTGCAACAGATGTCACTACTGTGCCTAGCAGCGCCCTCTGAAGGATTATGTGTCCAAAATCATCATTATATAATTAATTGCACCCAGCGTTTGATCGTTTACTGGAACGTTCCTGGCAGCCAGGTTAATATGGTCGTCAGTTAGTGTCTCATTAGTGAATACACTGGAAAACTTTTCGGAAAAAAAGTAGCATATATCCTGAACAGTGGCAGCAAATTCTCCGTTGAATTCCATAGACGATGGGAGGCCGGATTCCCTGCGTTGCTCGTTCACGTAGTTCCAAAAGGATTTCGGGTGTAGCTTAAGTTTGCGCTGGATGCCTCGTTGGAAACTTGAAAAGCATTCACGACTGACTCGCTGGTACATGTGATTCAGCCTCACATAATGTAGTTTCAAAGGAAGCGTGCGATACTTCGTAAATCTTCTCAATGCTGCTCTCTTGATTGACTTCAACCTACGTTGTGTATAACAGTAGTCCAACGTCACATAGTAATAGAGGATTTGTTCTGAAGGATAATCACGTAGACTGTGTGTTGATTTTTGTAGCAAAATAGTATAGCGGCCAATTTCCAAATCAAAAGGAACTCGGGTTGTGCACATTGAAAGACATTCATTACACGCTTTATTAGTAATTAATGAATTTAGTAGTATGTTTCTACAATTGTGAAACAGGGCACGATCTTGCGATGCAATAATAACATTTCCATAAGTAATAGAATCGCCTGAACAGAAATCATAGCACTCGAAAGTAAACAATACAACGAACAAACGAACTTGAACGAACTGCTGAAGGAAGAATGTAAACAAGCTTTGTAATGTCGTTTTCGTTTTTGCGGTGTAGCTACACCGGTGCTACACTGCCGTACACCTGCTTACACTACACCAGTGCTACACCGCAAAAACGAAAACGACATAAGAGTCATGTGGGTAGGTGCACTCCCAACACCATGTACACGTTATTTATGGAGCAAAGGATGAACTTTTGACAGCATGTATATGCAATTTGAGAGCAGTGCATTAGCAAAACAATATGTTTCATCGGAAAATTTTTAAGTTATTTCCTGTTGACTTGCAAAATAAAATCGACTGTATTCGCAATACCCAGATTTGGATGCATAGAATTCGCATCCGCCAGTCTATTGCTCTAGTGCCTTCAGTTTGACAAGTGAGTTGTTGTAGTCGATCATCTTACTTGTTATGTTATTGTGTTCATGTTACGAGCTGAAAAGCAACACTTGCGTGCGTTTACAGTAGTGTAAAATTTTTAAAATGTCTGCATTGCAATTATTGCAAGCATACGGTAGTGAGACGGAAACTTCTGACGATGAATTCATCGGATTTGATGTTGAACCAGCTGGTGATCCTTCATCATTTAAAACGTTTATTTTGGACAAATATGACGCAGACGGAATGCAAAACTCGATAAAGACACTATGGAGAACACAGAGCATGCTTCAAACAGCGGAGAGGAAGAGCTAGAGGATTCCGACAGAAGTTTTTTTTTTTTTTTTAAATCGAGAACAGAAAGCGGAAACGAACCAAAAAAGAAATACGGAATGCAAGTAATGCAAAAAATTGCCGCCTGGCTCACAAATTGCTTATCGTAAAATGTGGATGCCGGAGAAATTGTGACCAGATTGTATCGAAGGACCAGCGGCTCAATGTTCATGACCAGTTCTGGAAGCTGGATAAAACCAAGCAAACCCTTTACATCAGGGAAAATGTACACCCAGTGCCACTCCGACACAAGAACCGAACCACAGCGAACGATCCAAAAAAAAAGTTCGCCTATATTTTCTCCCTCCGTTTGATGAATGGAGCTGATGTACGTGTTTGTCGAAAATTCTTTTTGAATACCATTGGCTATGGAGACAACTGCGGGTAAATAGTATTATATTGGCCTGTTTACATGATACATATTAATTAAATTGTTTAATTTCAGAAACATTATATATCAATGTGTCGACAGCGATTACGAGGGAAACCGAAACTTACTAAGCGTGGGAAATATGAAAGATGTCATGCCAAACGGGAAGCTGTGAAATCGCACATCCTTTCTTACAACCCGACTGTGTCACACTACCGACGAGCACACGCACCGAATCGTTACTACCTTCCATCTAACCTAACACAGGTTTCGATGCATCAGAGCTACCAAGATTCAGTTAACCCTGCCTTAAAAGTTAACTACTCGTTTTATTCTAAAGTAATGTCGCGAATGAACATTTCACTCGTAAAACTCGGTCACGAGCAATGTGAGGTTTGTGTTACTGCGACATTACATCAGAGTTCACATGGACACGCGGAAGAAGATTGTTTTCTCACTGTATGTTCTGCTTGTAAGTCGCATGTTGAACATTTACGGTTGGCAACACTTCACGATCAGTTTATCGAAGTGATGGAGACGAAATCCGGCCTAAAGGGATCGTATTTGCTGTGGACCTTCAAAATGTGATTTTTTATAAAGAAAATTATACGAATTTTTAATCTTTTAACATTTGTTTTCTTATCACAGGTCAGCCAACTTCCTCGTCTGGAAGGTTTGAAGTCGATTGTATTCGCTCAGCGTGTGCTGGCTTTTAATGAAACATTCGCACCAGTCGGTAGCTATGCCAAGGAATTTCCGGTTATTCCGTGTGTCTAGAACGAGTCTACCTCTGGGATGTCGGCGGATGACATAACGAGCTGTTTTAACACAGTTATGGTGTGATGTAACGGAATGGAAAAGGTTACGTTCCGGTTGGACGGAGCAGTTGTCAGAACAAGAATTGGAATGTATTCCTTTATTTAATTCTCTTGCTCAATACGAAGGAAACTAAAGTGAAGGAAGTTCTGCTCAAGTTTTTCGAGTCTGGCCATACGTTTATGGCAGCCGACAGTTTTCCCGCGGCTGTCGAGAAAGCCTTGCGTCACGGTCCACCTACATCAACGTTCCCAGAGTTTAGCGATGTGGTCCAGAAAGCGAAGAAGAATGTTCTTGCGATGGATATGGCAGCAAACGATTTCTTCGAGATGAAGTTGACAGTTTCTCAGTACACATTGAATCACTGGTGGCCCGTATATATAGAGCATAAGGAAAATCATTCTAAAGAAAGGCAGTTACGAGATGAACTACAGCAGCTCAGTGGATGACAGCGAAGAAATGAGAACTTGCTGCATCCTTTCCAAGAAACACCTAAAGACGGTCACTGATAGTGATTTTTTTATTGAATGAAAGCATCCTTACACGTCAAACTGATCCGGTCGGCATATGTACTGATCGCAAGCAGGCGCTGCTGAATGCAATTTTGCCCGTCATCAAAGCAGACCAAAGGCAATTTTGGATTAATCTCCCTGAACGGAAGGGAACATAACTGAACGCTATTGTCAACTTCGAATCATATACAGAAATTCTTCGAAATAAAATCAAATTTAAGTATAACATGCTTTGTTTTAAATGCTTTTTGTATTAATTTCCACTTTCCAAAAATAGCATCACACTCAGACTTATTTTTCGAGTTGTGTCTCTCAGTCACCGTTGAGGTGACAATTGTCACCTAGTATGTCTCCTCCCACACTATCCATTTCGTTTGTACACCCAATGAAACAAATCAAAATACGTAACGACACGAGTTCGAGGTCTCTAACTGTGATAAGATAGGATAATTTGATGAAAAAAGCCTTTATTCCAACTTATTTTTTCACAGCATATCGAGCGGACATAAGTGTGACTGTAATGCGAATATTTTCAACATGAGACAAAACAAGTGGGGTTTGTTTTTGTATATTTCAGGAACAAAGCCTACTATTTTATCAGTTCTTCTTCAACTGCAGGTGAAGTTAAGCTTATTCACGCGAAAAAAAAACAAAATCGATAAAAATCGACATGGGACTGTTATGCGAATAGCGGCAGTATAGGGGCGATCCACTGAATAGATCCATTTATTATGTCACGTGGCATAATATGTGCATTAGGGTGGGACAAAAATCAAATTCCAGATCCAGTACGATTTCCGGGAACCTTTTGGGCCGTTGAGTTATTAGGTAAAACTTCAGGTCGGTCTGTGTAACAATATTTTAGCGTCAGCTGTTTCAATTTACATAGGAATTTCTATGGGGAGACTTACTTTGTCAAATAAAAATCTAGCAAAGTCACCCATTGTCCTCTTAAAATACATCAGTCCAACACTCCCTAGGAAATTTGACAAGAAAACTTTTCATCCAAGACTGCAAAACGATCCGACGTGAAAATAGTTATTTAGCCATTACTGATTGCAAATCAAACGAACTGCTCATTATTTTTTTTTTCTAGCAGCACTGCCAGCTGCCGCCTACTACTGTCTGCGCGAGACAGTCACGTTGTGTGGGGATGCACTCAGCATGGAGGAAAGTCGATATTAGCGCAAAGAACATTCGATTTGGATGAAACTTTGCACAGGGTCATTTGGAAACAAGCGTAGTTTTTCACAACGGCGTATTTGTTTTGGTACACAATTTATTCAAACAATCCTACTTGTAAAAACTTCGAGTGTAGGAAAAAAATGTAGGCTGAACATTAGGCTTTACGAAAAATATATACTCAGAAAAAATGGGTAAAAATAGTTTGACGAACATGAACTGAAAATATCTCGGTTGTTCTGTGATTAGGTAAAGGTTTTTAAAAAAGCACTTATAGAACGACTCATTAGAATGAATTCGAACTTCTGAGCGGAAAATGGAGCCCGGGGGCGTAAAGAGTATTAACCAGAGACTTCAAATATTAAAAATTAGATCGATTGGTTTGAAAACAGCCGAGTTATAGCGGTGAATATAACATATTTCCTACCGCGTTTATCGGGAGACTCGTACAGCATAGCTCACCATTGGAAAAGAGAAATGAAAACAAAATTCACAGCGTACTCTCGGTCATTCTGCAGCTTCAACTTTCAACATGAAATATAAGCGGGAGAATGAATGAATTGAAAAATCGGCTTCCACCGAGCTGCTGCGGCAAACACCACACAAGCAATCGACAAAAGGCAGAACGACTGCGCCATTTTGCCAGTCAAACCGACGTGCTTGCTTCGCACATTGAATGCAGAAAACGTACGCGATCACGCAGTCACAGTCGATATGCGATCCCCTTTCAAGCCTTGGCTACGGGATGACCTTCTAGGAGATAAGGAACAGCCGTAAAAGTGGTAAATTCATAAAATTTATCCTAGAAAGCACCTAGAATACTAATTTGAATGAATTCGGACTGGTGACTGAAAAATGGACACTGGAATCTACTGGGTGAGCTTTCGGGAGGTCCTGAACAACAGCACAAATGGTAAATTTATGAAACTAAGCCTAGAGCTATGTGTTTTTTTTCGACACCATTTCTAGAGGACTAATTATAATGAATTCAGACTTGTGCCCAGAAAGTGAACACTGGAGGTCACTGGGTGGCCTTCCGAAACATCCGGAACAACCTGAAAAGTGTTTAATTGACTTCTAGAAGAACCATTAGAATGAATTTGGACTTGTTACTGGATCAATCTCAAGTCGGCCGTGGTGTACAGATATCGCAATGTGCGTTTGGATTCCGTCCAGTCAGTTCCGGTGGAACGGCTAACCTTGCGTCCCAGAATGGATGTACTAATGGCAATGTCAGGCCTCGTATTCACCGCAATATATAGCAAAGCAACTACTAAGCTTTGGAACTTCTCGTTCCATGGCATCGGATCTGTTGTTGTAGATTCGGATATCCGGGGTCAATTGGAATGTGAGACGGCTTCGCTTTGTCTTGTCCAAACTTAGCCGCTACCCTCCGGATGTAAGCGCTTTGATTCAACAGGAACTGGCCACTTTGCGTTCTAAAGCGATTTTTAAAAAACCATACCTTGTTAAAAAAATGTATCTTAAATAAAAAATCAAAAGCGCAAAATTTTCAAAAAATCATAACGTTTTATGTTGATGTATTAACCATTACAAAATTTTGCTAGTAGCAAACATTATGAACCTCTATAGCAGTGAGGTTTCTTTTCAAAAATTAACTTTTCGTGATTTTTTTTGTAACTAATCTCATTTTTTTTTGTAACTAATCTCATTTTTTTTTTCATCGAAATAAACAAAAATTATCACAGTGTATAATTTTTTACAGAATTGCTGAATTAATATCTACAACTTTGTTCAAGACACCATATCTATCGAACAAACCGTTTCGACAATATTTGTATTTTATCCCTTTCTTGACGACAACAGCTACACCTCCCCCCTGGAGCAGGTGCGGTGAAGACGTATAATGTTGTGGTCAAGCAACCAGAAGATGTCGCCGGACTTTAGATCGGTCTAGGTTAGAAGGCTCACGTCGATGCTGTGCTTGCGGAAGAAATCGGCAAGCTCAATCTCTTTTGCTCTTACAGAGCAAGCATTCCAGGTGATGATAGTTATCGGTTTAGACGCCATACTGGATAATTAACTTACCGAGGACTTGGATCTGCTCGGGCTTATTGCGGCACTTACGAAGAGCACCGGTCATGTTGACGAAGGTTTCCATCAGTTCATCTGCTGAGAACAGATCGAGGTTGGTGTTTAGCGCTGTCACGTAGTTCTGTGCCGATTTTCCCGATACATATTTCATTCTTCGGTATTTGCAAGTTTATATTTTAAGGCCTGTATCGATATCGAAGCTAAGTGAAAATGTCATACAAAATACTACATTTTTCACCTGCGTGAAAAACGCAATTCAAAAATATTTCGCTTCGCTTCCCTAATAAAAATAACCATAAGAAAGAGCTTTACCATACACAGTTCGAAAAGTAGTGTAAATTTCTGTTCAATATGATGCACACAAATGGAGCATCATATATCATATAAGTTTACATTATATATCATGTAAAGTTCTAACACAATTCATGCAATGTAGCAAATATTGTATACAAAAGCCCATCTTTGTAAACAACATTGTTTACAAGTTGCTCGGTTGTGTGAAATTAAATTTAAGTTTACGTGAATGAATGTTTACATCACAATAAAAATTCAGAATTTTTATCTGTGTAGAGGTAACTCTAAGACTAGAAGGTCCCGAAATAACGTGCTCAACTTTTTGGCTCAGCTCTGGTACTCTCTTCGGTCCCAAGCTAATCGATTCACCCCTCGAAACATAGGAAAAACCAATAACCCCTAATTTTATCTGTCAAACTTTCATAGCGAATCAAAACAAACATTGCGTAGTACTAGAATTTTGACTAGAATGAGGTACGTTAATCGTTTGCTTGGGACCAATAGGCTAGTCAAGTAGTGAGCCAATTTAAAATCGTTAGTTTCATATTGATTGTTGGCTTTACGACGTGTTCGCTTATGGTATTTGTTTATTAGGGTTGGAACTGTAAATAGATACAACCCAGTAAAACCAATTTTAGTGGCTCGCCCCTTTTTTGCTTTTACGTTTTCTTTTTTCACGTAGCTGCTCGTGAAAAACACAGCAGCTAAGTGAAAAGTTGACGTTTCAAGAAAGAGCGTATCTGTCAAATTTTCACTTCGCCGGAGGTGTTAATTGATCAATTTCATTAAGCTGGGTTTAGACAGAGCAAGTCAATTGATCCAGTCAGTTGAATTAAATTGGCTTGAAAAGTTGAGCCTAGTTCACCTTTTTTCAATTCAAGTGAGTTGATCAAGTCAGTTGAATGGCATGGTTTACACGTTCAATTCGCGTTCAAGTCAGTTGAATTCAACTGACTTGATCAATTGACTTGCACTGTCTAAACTCAGCTTTACATGTCACATCAACTGAAAGAGAAAACACAAAAATTATCCAGAACCTTTTTCGCTAGCGACATTTTATGATTTTTCACTTCAAATTCCACTTCACTTTGAACTGTAGGTTTTACAGTGTACGTTTTGAGAAATTTCTCTTTCATCGGAGTAAAAGTTACTCTTTATCTGAGTGGGATTGAACGGCCGTGTAAGCGGTTAGTTCTGAAAGCAAAACTTGCGTGCAAGTGATGGTTTACACGCTCACTGTCGCTTAGACTAACTCAGTGGGAGGGCCATTTTTACTCAGTGGTAGATGAATAATTTCTGAAAACGCAGTTCACTCCACATATGTGCACCAGGGTTTCCAAAACTGCAGATAACAGATTACAGATTACAGATTTCTAGGATTTTAACAGATTACACAGATTTTTTAAAATATGATCAAACATTTAATAAATTAACCTTGAGATGTTTAAAAACAACACATTATTTTCACGTCAGTGTAAACTTTTATATCTATGCATGTTTATTTGCGCAATGAAAAAGGAGAATGAGAACTGTCAGAGGTATTCTTTTTTGCCAATTTATGATACATATATTTTTATCTATTTTTTGTATACACTGGAGTCGCTTTTTACGCGGTTTTTTTTTACACGGTTTTTTTTACGCGGTTTTTTTTACGCGGATTTCGGCATTTACGCGGTTTTTTTTTACGCGAATTCCGGAATTTACGCGGTTTTTTTTTACGCGGATTTTGGTTTTTTTTTACGCGGATTTCAGAATTTACGCGGTATATCGCTTTTTACGCGGTTTTTTCTTACACGGTCTTTTTTTACTCGGTTTTTTTTTACGCGGATTTCGGAATTTACGCGGTTTTTTTTACGCGGATTCCGGAATTTACGCGGTTTTTTTTTACGCGGTTTTTTTTACGCGGGACGTATCACCCGCGTAAAAAGTGACTCCAGTGTATGTCAGCAAAATTGCTCAATCACTTTTCAAATGACTTTTTTTAGGATATAATTAATAAATTATCAACACAGATATCATCACAGATTTTCTGGACAAAAACTAAGATGAAAAGATTTTTTTGAACAAAAACACAGATATACTTTTCCTTTCCTGCTGTGCACTGACAACAAATCATCTCAGATAATGAGTCACTTTTACTGGATAAATTTCTAAAAGCGTAGGTCTCTCATGCGCTGAATGATCCACGTTTTAAGAAATGTCTCCATATGAATGAGTAAATGTACTCACTCCCTGAGTAAGTTTCGTTTTCAGTGTAACCGTGAAAGGTCGTGTAGGTTGGTGTCAATGATAAAAACAATCATCACGCTTAATTTTAAAGTCTCATTAACGATTATAATTTAACCCATTTAGAAGAAAAGTAGCTAAGCTCATTAATGGCTAATTAATAACATTTTAAGAAAATTAGGTAGTAATTTTCTAACTTCTAAGGTTTAGCATAATTTAAACACTCTCTTATCGAAGTTCTAGCCGAATAAAAATTGATATGATTGCTCCGTGGTATAATTCGAGTGGTAGAGAACGACATTTTTAACTGTTCGACTGAAATGATTCGTTGAACGTCCTTTTTATGCGTTTATGTATTTGACACAGAGGAAGTAACTTGGAGCCAAAAAGTAGTGAAAATGATTTGAAGCAAACCCGCATAAACGCGAACCATAACTTGACCTTACCGAAAATGGTTTAACAATGTTTATAATCCCTGCATAACTTCAATTAACCACTTTATTCGAGCACTTAAAATGACGTTTACTACCACTCGAACTTTGAAATAAAACATTATTTTGAGATTTTTTCTTCTAGAACCTCGAGAAAAGTAGCCAAAATTTGTGCGTTTCATAAAAAAAATAGAAATTATTTGGTCCAGTTTTGTGAAATCGCTGGTAGAAAGTCACGCCAAAACTGCTTGACAAAGTGGTCAATTGAAATGGTTATGGAACTTTACATGAACGTTTGTGTGATAAAGTTTTAACCTTATGTATTAAGTTTTTTTGGAAGTGAACCTTACAAATCAGGCATAACATTTGATAACGGCACAATAGCATTTGTAAACAAACTTTTTAAGGCCCTTTACACCACTTTCGGAAAGGTGATAGTTGCCCCTATCCGATGATGTTGTTGGTTTGCGTGGGCGTACTTTGGTTCTTAGGCCTTAGAAAGTTTGTTTACAAATGCTTTTGTGCCGTTATCAAATGTTATGCCTGAAATAATGGGTTGTTAAGAACCATTACCATTCAAAATAGTTGTTTTCTCCATACATTTTCGGAGAGAGGACTATATAAGAACCTTTTTACTTATGTTTTGAGAACTTTAATGGTAATGGTTATGGTAACCAGTAAGGTCCATTAATGGTTTTGTATTATCGGTCAATTTTACGTGGAATATATCGCGAATTGGTAATCAGTAATTTACAGGCAACCAATTAACCACTTTGCCAAGCAGTTTTGGCGTGACTTTCTACCAGCGATTTCACAAAACTGGACCAACTTTTTTTTTTTTTTGTATATTAATTTATTTGATAAGGCTCAACCGAATTAACTTAACAGAGCCGAGGATTCATGGTCACTATACAATACATCTTAAAGCTATAGTCAAAAGGTACAACACAATAAACACTTTATCTTCCGCTATCCAAAAAGCCTCCTCCATCAGAACTGAAGCCGCTTCCAGTAGTTTCATTGTATGGCAAATTGTTGTACGCCAACGAGGGTCAGAGTGCGTCCATTGCAGCAATGGACGCAAAACGTGGTCAGCACTCACACACTCATCACGAAACGGTTGCTTTCCAAAGTCGACGACGCATCGACCGAAAGAACTGCTGATGAAGAACAATGAGGAGGACCACACAATGGTTGCTGCCGAGTAAACAGACGATCGCGTAGCACGCATCGAAAGTGGCCTGCTTTTGTCGACAGCCGAGTGGACACTGAAACTGGACCAACTAATTTCTATTTTTTTATGAAACGCACAAGTGTCGACTACTTTTCTCGTGGTTCTAGAAGAAAAAAAATTCAAAATAATGTTTTATTTCAAAGTTCGAGTGGTAGTAAACGTCATTTTAACTGCTCGAATGAAGTGGTTAATTTGCGATATATTCCACCTAAAGTTGATGGATGTTACAAAACCATCTATGAACCTTACCGACTACCATAACCATTACCATTAAAGTTCTCAATTCATAAATAAAATGGTTCCAATATAATTCCTTTCCTAAAAATGTATGGAGAAAACAAGAATTTGGAATGGCAATGGCTCTTAACAACCCATTATTTGTAAGATTAACTGTAAAAAAAAAAAAATTATGCATAAGGTTAAAACTTTATCACACAAACGTTCATGTAAAGTTCCATAACCATTTCAGTTAAAGTTGAGCAGAGATTATAAACAATTTTTAACCATTTTCGGTAAGGTCAAGTTATGGTTCGCGTTTATGCGGGAATTACTCAACCCACTTTCAAAAGCTTATAATTTTTATTAGTATAAAGGTAAACATTTTGATTCGAGGTGATACTGATAATCCTCTCCAAGAATATTTCCATGAGCTGCAAATGGGCACACTGAATCTTATGCCGCGGATATAATTGTATGACCAACTATTAACTACAAGCATAAACATTATTTGTATAATAAATTATGAGCACATCCATGGCCACACTTGAATAGATTTTGGATTTGCTCATAATTTATTACACAAATAATGCTCATGTTCATAGATTGTCATGCAAGTGTATCCGCGGCATTAATCTGACATTCAGGATATCTAGGGTAAGTGTGCCAGTTTTTGCACTAGTGCTCCAGAATGTTGCCTAGAACCGACATCAAATTTGAAATAGTTCGTGAGGATTTTAACGTGAGGAGCTTAGTTTTCTTTATTAAAGTGGCTATCAGGCTTTGGCTGGTTCGCCTCTCGTAAAGAGTTTAGGGGAATCAGAAGGAGTTCTCCGGAAAAGGTGGGGCTCCTGAGGGGAAGATTTTATTCACTAATATATGACAAAATCCATGCTCTATCATTGTATCGAAAACAAATTTGCAAAACATTAAAGAATGTGAAATTTCAGCTAGAACGAATTAGAGGACCACAGGGCTGGCACGCTTACTAGCTATACATTTAAATTAGTGTTAATAAAAAAACTGTAATGCGTAAATAAAAAAAAAAGTACAATCTAACCTCGCTCTATTCCCTCCATTAAATGAAATTCTATTTCACTATAGAGCTAACATGGTAATGCAAGTGCTATCTCACATCCCGGTCAACAGTAAAAACAGAAACGACAAGCACCAGATGAGTGATCACTTCGCTTAATTGAATTCCCCATCTCATCAAGCGAGCCAATCCAATGCGATGATGACGATTACGATGATGATGATGCTCGTTCAAACAAATAAACTTACTGATTCCTGCGTCGCACTTCAGCATGAGTAGCTCTCACTGACGATGAAAGCCGGGATCATATTTCCGATCTAAGCAACTTACAACATTATAGCCATGAGTACACAAAATCACTCATCGAGAGACCATGCGGAAAATCTCGTTCCTGCATGTTCCTACACACCGCGCATATTGATTCATAATGTAAACACTTTCCGGACTTGTTCTCTCGAATCTTTAGCAGCTCATAAAACGCACTTGATGTGCAGCCTTAGAAGTTCAGGCAGCCAGTTTATTATGTTTACAGAAGCTCATCGGCGCTCGTTTGGTACATAAACTAACTGTACACCGAGGAGAGAACTGTGACTTCAATAAAGAGATCAATTATCACTTGCCTCGAGGTTTTCCCAAGGCAGACAATCAAATTCATTCATTGGATTCATTCAATGAAGGAAGGGGGAGCGGAAAAGTGGTGCATGGGAAAATCTTACCAGAACAAGTACCCTTAAGGAACATATTGAATGCATCATAGTATATATAGCTGGTTCTTGATTGAAGATAATCATCTCGTATGAATTAAGCTACTTGACACACCACAATAAAAAAAAATAGGCTGGGGTGCTTCAAATACTCTCACAGATTCATACAAATGACAAATTTGAAGCGTGTTCCTTTGCCACAATGTTCTCATTCATCCCAATGCAAATCGCCCCATAATTGATGCTAATGCCAACACTACAGGATGCAATGCTAAAGTACCAACTTCCGAACAAAGTTTTCTAATTACCTCACAGTGTTTGACAGCATCACTCCTAAGAGCACGACAACGAATGGTGCGAATAATGTCACCAACAATATAACCAACTCCTTTTAATGCCATCATTGTTCAACACTCATCGAGCCGGAACGACCATAGAGCTACGGCGGTGGTTCATGGGATTCAACCTCGAGTGGCGAAGAAACGAAAGCCGCAGGCAAAATATTTTCATTTGGTGTGACCGACACAACGGCCAGCACAATAGGGATTCAAATGAATCCCTCGTTCGTTGTCACAATTATCTCGTTGACTTTTTTTTTTGTGTGCCTTTGTGGCCTGGACGCGTGCGGGCAGCTATTGTCGTGCAAATTATTCCCTTTTTTGCGTGGAGAGCAGCGAACGGCTCTTCTGGTGAGAGGCTTCTTAATGCGCGAGTGAATGAGTGGGATCAAAGTGCGATGTTCAGTTCATCAATAATATTTTTTTTAGCCTTTGTGCGAAAGTTAAATTTTTTTAAATTGTGTTGATACATGAATATGTTATGAGAATTAACATATTATTGAATTTTTATGTAACACCACATTTAAATTTTTAAAGTAATTTGAAATTAAATTTCTATGAACAACTCAATATATTATTTAAGAATTTCCAATACAAAACATATTATGCTGGTTGATTTTGCAATATATTGCCCCTGGTAACTGAGCTTAGGGAAACTCAAAAAAGCATAATGATTTATTTGAGAAAAGTGTCTGTGAGTGTCCGGATCACAACCGGATTGTCATAGAAAAATGAAGCTTTGTGAAATTTTAAACGTCCTTAACACAAACAAATTTAAAAAAAAATCGCACGCTAAAATATCCATCTCCGAAGATCAGCATGGTTTTATGCCGAATTTTTACTTTTCTTTAAATGATCTTTATTTCAGTTCAACTTGGATGATTACCATATACATTTTTCTAAGTGATTTAATTGCTTTTTTCATCTTTAGGTATGGGCAAAATTCAAAATTTGTTTTACAGAATTAGTCCTAGACTTAGTACACGGTCGACCACCTTGGTTTGTTTTGTTTTTAGAGTTTGAAGAGAAACTACTTAATACTACTATTTACAGCTTAAAACTAACCTACTCTACTATATACACTTAACCTACTATGTACAAATTGCTTATTAAAGCATGTTCAGAAAGATTGCATTGTTGGATAAATTTGGTTGTCATATCCTCAATTTTGGAATCTACTTTGGGAATTTCTGCCTCTTGATGGAGGTCTGCTATTCTTGTGTCGAATGGACGATCTAGGATCATCCTC
Organism: Ochlerotatus camptorhynchus; assembly: GCF_037179485.1. Classification (NCBI taxonomy): domain Eukaryota; kingdom Metazoa; phylum Arthropoda; class Insecta; order Diptera; family Culicidae; genus Ochlerotatus; species Ochlerotatus camptorhynchus. The sequence goes on along the minus strand of NW_027041115.1, from coordinate 66,612 downwards.
AACACTCTATTCTGTGCAACCTGGATTTTGTTCCTGTGGGTCTGAGCGCACGATTCCCACACCGGGGCGGCATAGAAGATCGCGGGGGCTATGATCTGTTTGTAGACAGCCAGTTTGTTTTGCCTTGAGAGGCGGGATCTGCGGCAAATGAGCGGATACAAACACCTAACTAAGGCGGAGCACCTAACTAGGGTTTTCTCTATGTGCGAGCGGAACAGGAGCTTCTCATCGAACAACATCCCGAGATAAGTAACATCAGCGGACCACTCGACCCTTATACCATCCATTATTACGGTACAGGAGGGAGACGGTTTAAGTTTTGGCGATTGTCTGTGAAGGAACATGATTGCTTGGGTTTTCGAGGCGTTGATTTTGATTTTCCACGTGGTGGCATAATCAGTAAAGGTGTCAAGGCATCGTTGGAGCTTGTTCGTAGTTTCACGAGGCATCCTACCCTTGACGGCTATCGCGGTGTCATCTGCGAACAGGAAGAACACGCAACCGTCTCCTAGAGGAGGGATGTCCGACGTGTAGATGCTGTAAAGCAGTGGTACCAGCAGACTCTCTTGCGGAACACCTGCTGGGATCGGAAATTGTCCCGAAAGGGAACTATTCAACGACACCCTGAACGACCTTTGCTAGAGATAGTTACGGGCAGGCTTCCAAATAGTACAGCCTCCTCGCGACAGTTGGTTTATACCTGAATTGACTGTTGCTTTGTGTGCTTTACTGCCGCTTGCTACCGTACGTTCAGATCTGAATTCGAAGTGTATTGGCAACAGCGCACGCACGAACGAATGAAAGCTGTATTAGAACAGTCGCATCTATACCCGCTTTGCTAAAATCATCGTGCTTGGAACGTAGTGAACCGAATGGGCTGTATTTATACAATTCTTTATGACCAGGTTCTCAATGTTTCTGTCGTCATAACAGCCTTCACAAATCGACGACATCCCTCAGCTTACCCAAGTGGCTGTCACGAAAAGGCTGTCACGAGACATTATATACAATTGATATACGGCAGTGGAGTATGGAAGAAACCCAGAAGAATGATCCCGAACAGATATGTCGGCCCGATGTCGGATCAATGTAAGGTCAATTTATGGTCGACGTCGGCCAAATGTCGGGTCGATATCGGGTCAATTTTTCGTTTATGTCGGGTCAATGTCGGGCCAACATCGGGTTGGGGTTTGGTAGAAGTCAGGTTGGTGTCAGGTAGGCTTATATTTTTCGCCGGAGACCGCGCGTTTTTAAAAAAATATCGGATGAAAATTTTGCAATGGGCAGCACGAACGTGATAGCAACACCGAACGAGCTCCGGCGCCACACTGGTAGTGTAGTAGCAGTCTTACGACACACAAACAAAATTTCAAAGACAGCAGCAACGAATCGGCAGTTCGACGGACTGCTTGTTGTATGTACGAGGAACGTTACGAATGACCATCCGAGGCTGTCATAGCCGAACGAACAAAATACATGACTGACAACGAGCTGTCGTGTACTGCACAAGACGGCAACGTTGCATGTCGTATAACAGCCTCACTGTGGGCTGTCGCTTATAGCTCAATCTCAAGGCTGTCGTAGGGAAAAGAAAGCGACAGCCGTTGGAATACTGTCATGAGGCGGTACTTTTGGTATGCCTGGTTACGGGTGATTTTCACAAGGTATGGTGGAAAGTTGTCAAACGCCTTTTAGACGTCTAACAAGGCCATGGCTGTGGACTTGGATACAGCTTTGTTACTTCGGATGGTTGGTGGAATGCCCCTTACGGAACCCGAACTGTTCCGGAAGAAGAATGTCATGTTCCTCCACAAACTTGTTCAGTCGGCTGAGGATCAATTTTTCGAACAGCTTGCTCAGCGCTGAGAGCAGGCTAATCGGTCTGTAGCTTGACGGTAGTGAAGGGTCTTTCCCAGGTTTGCGGATCGGGATGATTTTTGCCACCTTCCAGATGCTTGGAAAGTAGTGCAGCTCCAAGCATCTGTTGAGGATGGCAGCCAGCAGCGAGTGGACCCTCAGGCTGAGATTTTTCAACGCTAGGTTGAATATTCCGTCAAACCCGGAAGCCTTCATGTTCTTACTGTATTTCAGCGCTGAACAAATGTGTTCCTCTGTAATCCGTTCTTCTGGAGGGACGGCACAAGGGGAGGCATCTAACGTCTGGACGCACTGCGCAACCTGGTTCTCGAGTGGACTTGGGATTGTGGAGCCAAGCAAATGCGACTGGGCAATGTGCTCCCCAATCGCATTGGCCTTCTCTTCGTTGGTGATAAGCCGTTCGTCATTGACTCTAAGTGGTGGAATGGGTTTGGGGTGAGACTTCAGCACCTTGGCAACCTTCCAGAATGGTCTGGAACGGTCGTCCAGGTTCTGAACGAGCCGCCCGAAACTCTCGTTCCGAATTGAGACCATTCTGGAAGCGATCTGCCCATTCAGATCGACCATTTCGTATTTACGCTACACATCCCCAGTCCGCTGAAACTGGCGTCTACGAACATTTCTGAGCCGAATCAAGAGTTTGGTGTGGGAATCAATTGCTTGAAACTTACCCCTCACAGGAACTCGTCGAACGCACTCTTCGTCAGCCACGGTCGATGTCCTCCACTGTGTCGAGCGGTGGGTTGTCGTCGATGTGGCGGTCGACCACGCGCCGAAACTGGACCCAGTTGACTCGATGGTAGTCTTTCCGCAGGCACGGTGCAGGGGCCACGTTGCAGCCCAGCTCGGTCAGCACCGGTTGATGGTCCGAACTCAGGTCGTTGACGGCAACCGGCTTGGCTAATCCGGTGTTTGCCAAGAACAGGTCCAGCGTCGATGGGTTGCCCGCCGGTGATGTGAAGGTTGGTTCGTCTGGAAACCAGACGGAATAGAGACCATGCTGGGAATGGTCGAATAGCAGGCGGCCGTTCTGGTTCTGCTGGTAGTTCCGTCAGGCATCGTGCCGGGCGTTCAGCTCCCCTCCGATTACGAAGCGGGCATTGGTGCGGGCTATGATGGCAAGGTCGTTCTTGAACTGATGTGCTGTACCATTGCTAACGGCACATTGCAAGGTGGCGATGAACCGGACGTTTCCGGTCGATGTTTCCACCTCTAAGCCGACGGCCTCGATGATGGAAGTGCGGTAGTGGAGTAGGGTGCAGTACTTGATGCCTTTCTTGATGATGACCGCGACACCGCCCCCCCCCTGGAGCTGGTGCGATCAAGCCGGACAATGCTGTGGTCGGGCAGCCAGAAGCTGTCACCGGTCTTGAGGTGGGTCTCGGTGAGAAGGCCCACGTCGATGTCGTGCTTGCGGAGGAAGTCTGCAGGCTCAATGTTTTTCGCCCCTACGGAGCGAGCGTTCCAGATGGCGATCTTTATGGCTTCACGGTCCATAATTAGCGACGAAGGAGATGATAGCTTGGAGCTGTTGTGTTCTTGTAGCGCAGGTGCGCTTGATGATGATGGCCTGGGCCAGCAGTGTGACGATCTCATCCGTTGACAGCGGAGAATCGTGTGTAGCTTCGCCGGTTGTACCGGCCAATCCCGGAGCAGGGGGATCCGTCGATGGCCCGGAGGCTTGACCGGGTACTGTGGCTGCAGCCGACTGGGCAGCAGCCAACTGTTGGTTGAGCGGGAACGGCGGCAACACTGGAATTGGCCGTGGTTGGACCAGTTTTTATGCCGAATAGATCAACTACTACGAATCTCCTCTGCTTCACCAAGTCCTTTGTTGACACAATGTCTAAAGGACTGCAGACCCTGCAGACCGACGTTATCTACACAGATTTGTCATCCGCTTTCGACTAAATCAACCACGAAATTGCTGTTGCTGAATTCGCCAGGTTTGGTTTCACCGGCTTTTTTCTTGATTGGTTCCAATCTTACTAGACCGGTCGGCGAAAAAAAAATCGTAGAAACAAGAAACTTGGAAAAGTTCTGAAAACTGCCTAGAAGTGGAAAATTTATTTGAGTTTGAGAAGCTTCATAGAAGTTAAGGGAACGTTATTTTATTTCAGGCAAGCTCATTATTGATCGGAAACCTCTACATAATTTCAGGGCACTTTTTTGGAGCCTCATGGTCTTGGAATAGTTGTGGAAATTCGCGGAAAATCACCGAGAAACATAGAAGTACAACAAAGTTTGTAGAAGTTTTGCGAATTTCGTAGCATTTTGAGGAACTGCGTAATTCTTCATATAAGTGTAAGGAATATTTTAAAAGTTCAGGGAATTTTGTAGAAGATCTAAAGATAGTTCAATAAACTTTTAGGAGATCTTAATTCGAAAAATCTCCATGAACTTCTTGGGGGTTTTGAGAATTTCGTTGAATTTCAAGGAACTTTCCAGATGTTTAAGAATATTTGTAGACGATAGGTGCCTTTCCAGAAGTGCAAAGATGTTCAGAGATCTTCGAAGAATTAAGAGAGATTGACAAAATATGGAATTTGAAATAAATTCAGGGAACTTCGTAGAAGTTAAGGAAATTTAGTAAAGTTAAGGGAGTTTTGAAGACGTCCAGGAAACGTTGCATTTTTTTTCCTCTGTTCGGGACCTAACACTACTGCGACCAGTAAATTGATCTATTGTAGTATATCCCGTGTCCTTAGTTTAGTGCATGCCGTATTACTCCATCACTATTGAGAACTGATGAAGTATTCGATTTTTTTTACAGTTGCCACTCTTGCATTTATCGCAAGGATCCGACTCTAATTGAAAGGTCCCGCTATTTATACCATTCGGAGTGTTGAAACACCCTCCAAAGGCGCGCCCCTTTGTCAGTCAAAATCGGATTCCTTAGCAACAAAATTAAGGTATGACACCGATAATGACCATGCATCAGAACCCTAGTCTTAACCACTTCAAACTAGGGAACAACGAAGAGAAGATTAGGAATCACATAGATGAAGACAACTAACTCATTTTTTTGCCTTGTTTCACGATCATCCTCGGTAGACAAAGCCGAGTGTTGTCACTATCAACAAGGCATAAATAGTAACAAGGACTAAGATGTGTTCCTTGGATTACTGAAAAATCCTGTTCCCCTAGTTTGAAGTAGTCAGGACTAGGAATCGGTGGTAGATCTTACATCCCGTAACGTACCACGAAAAGGTGATCTACACACGTTACGGGGCATTAGTTGCAGGAAATATTCCAAAGATCTCCATATAGACTAAGATATTAGTAAAGTTCTCTGAATATTTTAGACTTCAAGTTGATCAAGTTCTGAGGATCTCCCACTGTTTAAAAATTCAATGTTCTTTCAAGACTTGTAACCGTTGGTCCCAGAATTGTAGTTTGTTGGCTCCTCCACAAACATCCCTATTAGCCCGCCTGCCAGTGAGAACCTAACGCCTTTTCAGGTGGAGGCGAACCAGCCTAAGGCTGAAAGCCTCCTTAATAAAGCTAAATAATAATAATAACGCCTTTTCACAACCCTGTACAAATACCGGACAGCCTTACTGGCGGTTGAATCCTTAGCTGTCGTTTTAAATGCGTTTTAAACGCACACGGATCGTTTATTGACGGCAGTTTGAACCGAGACACTAACCTGTCTCTCATTAACCTACAAACAGTTACAGGGGCGGAATGGTTGCCAACCGTCGCGAAGTGACACTGTCAAATTTCGGGTTTTCACACAACTGTAAAAAGGAGTTTGGAATATAGAAGTGATTCTTTTCTGTCCGTGACCATCAACGAGAATAGAAGTGCGCGTCGGAGTAAAGTTTAAAGAGTTGCATGAAAAAGTCCATGCATTTAGTGATTTTTGTGGAGTGTTTCTCTAAAAAGTAACATAATAGGAAGCAGTGTTGGGAAAATATCAAAAAATCAAATTTCACCAACGCCCAAGATCACGCTTGATTTTCGTAGACAAAAATCAACAAGCAAACAACTGCGGTTGATTTTGCTAGCTGTGATATCGCAGCTCGAAATATCAAGCTAACAAAACTCACCAACTTCAAATCTCACCAAACTGTGGTGAGATTGAGTTTAATGATTTTTGCTTTACACCCGAATGCAACAGAAACTTCCATAACGGCTTGCAGCAGTCCCTTCGCGTCTGCCACCGTTGAAGATTAAAAAGAGATAGCAAACTATGCTTTCTCTTTCTAAGAAAACGATGTGCAATGGAAACAGTTTTGTGTCGAGTCAACTCTCAGCTTGATTTTTGCACGTTGTGAATAGTCTCGCAATATCAAAGGAGCTTGTAAAATCAATATCAAGCATGATATTTTGTTCCAATATCACGCGTGATATTGCGAGCACATGAAAGCGGAAAAATATTAATTGATTTCTGATTTTGCGAACACTGATAGGGAGTGAATAAAAAGTCTATATCTCTAGTATAGGCGAAGCATTTTGTACGGATAGTTTAATATATTACGGTGAAATGATGAAAAAGCTAATTGTAAATTTATTGAATAGCCTCTCCAGAACGCTGAACAAAAGCCGTATATCAGAAAGGAAACAATAGCAAAGAACCAATAAGAAAAGGTAACCCTATTGCATTTAAATTATCGTTTGTGTTAAAAGACGATTATGTAATTTACCGGAAAGAGAGAGAGAGAGAGAGAGAGAGACAACTAGTGCGCTAATATTCCGGATCAAGTCCGTACCCGGGCGTTTTCTTTTTCCGGCCTCGGGGTCCAATCCCAGAGCATTTTTATTTCATCCCCAGCGAACTCTACGACCGATTGTGGTAAACGCTGCAGTGTTTCGGAGTCACCCCAAAACACCGGTTGGTGGGTACTGGACCGAATATCACTCCTACGCCATCTTGGAACCTCGTTCGGTGTGTATCGAGCAGCACTTCTTCGACCTTTTGAGAACCAGAACCTCGTTCGGTGGGTACCGAGCAGGACGCTATCTAGGGAGTAATATCGAACAGAAAAGTGACACCAACAATTGGGAACTTGGAAAGCAGTAGGTTCGGAACCGTGGCAAACGTTCCAGTTCAAGTACAGGACACCTGTACCAGACAACCGATCCACGAGCCGACTTCGGAGTTGGCAAGAAAAGTTTCGTAACCGGAGGCCCCGGCCGGTGTGCCACTGTTGCCCACTCGTCTGTCGAACATACCGCCAAAGCATACCTACTTCGACCGGTCGAGATCCGGTGAAAGTTCAAAGGATCGTCGTCGGAGGGCCCTCCCACCGTTCAATCACCACCATCAAAAGCTAGTCACCGTAGCCGCCGTTCACCGCAACCACCAGCAGAAAAGCGCAAGTAAACCACTAAAATGTCTCTCTCTATCGCTATCAACTGCCCCGCCTGGGCCGAATAAATTGTCAAGCATGTAAGAAGATTTTGTTGATGTTACTTCAAAACACATTCCCCAATAGTTTCCTTTCTTCAATTTCGGATTTCGTGCCCAAAAAGGGGTATCCAGGCCTCGCTCTTGATTATCCGCTTTACATCTTCACCTTGTTTATAGAACTGGTTGGTAGTCCTTCTTTCCTTCGTAACTGGTGATTGAAATAGATTGGTTCCTGCCAAGGTAAGTGATCAGAGTTGAAAGTTTTGTAACAGTGCTATTAAATAAGCGACCCGTGCTCTGCATAACCTTAAACCCATTTTCCCTTCTGAGCAGCCAGTAGGCTACATACAGTAGTTTGTTCAGGAAGTACCGTAATCCGGGGTGAAATTGATCATAATGCGTTGTACTTTTAACTGTCACGTATAACATGGTCAGTGATAGATATCGAGAGAAATATTAAAAGTATATCATCATGAGACTTCAATGATTGCCTTGATCTCTTTTCCTAAAAAAAAGGAAAAATTTATTTTATAAATTTCAATTTTATAGATCTGACGTTAAGTAGCATACAATATCAACATCCAAACAAACAATCATAGGACTGCAACTATTGATGTCATTACCATAAAAGTATCATGTTTAACTAAACTAAGCGTCAATGAATCCGAATTATTTTAAAAATTGCGGTACAATGTTTCTTATATCAAGAAATCCAGGGTTTTTCGCAAAATTACCAGTAATTTTGAATGAAATTGCCTACATTTAGGCGCAACTTGAGACTTCTTTTTCGGCGTTCCTGCTCAAAACTAGACCTGTGCGCCGATCAAAATATTTTCGGCAGCGGCGTGATATCACAGACAAACAGACGTAACTCTTTGAAAAAGTTTTTCTTGACAACATAGTATCTCAATACATAGGACCTCAGTACCGACATCTTTCGGGCTTCTCGCGGAAAACAAGCTTGCTCGCAAACAATATTGCATAAAAGTTCTATAGAATGTATAGAAACGTCAAAGTGATCCGATGCCAGCGCTGCGGCAAGTAGTTCGCGGAGCTGATATTATTCAAATCAGTCGTTAAATGCGTGAACGAAGATACACAATGAAGAGTTACGTCTGCTTTTCTGTGGTGATATGTTATTTTCTGGCTACGGCGGCGTGGCGGCGTCACGCCGTTTGCTTTCGGCGGCGGCGGCGTGGGTCGGCGTGAGTTTATTTCAACTAATATAGAAAAAAAAAATACTTTCCAAACCAACCGCACATGGACAAAAAATGCTTTTAAATAATTTTCCGACACCTTCCCGGGGAAAACTTCTCGAATATGGGAAAAATTAAGAAAATTGTACACAGGTTAGAAGTGTACTAGAAGACAGCATAAAACCACAATCAGTTTTCCTCATATTCGAGAAGTTTTCCTCGGAAAAGCGTAGGAAAATTTACTCAACCTATGAGTGACCTACGATTTCGCGAATTTGAGTAACCTGAACTCTCATGCTTCGTTAGTGTGATGGCTAAAATCAAAAGAGGCTACTGCACAGAGGAAACTAGCAAAACTACAACGTCTAGCATGCATTGCAATAACGGGTGCGGTGCGTAGCACCCCATCAAAAGCATTAGAAGCAATCCTCAATCTGCTGCCCTTGCATGAATATGTGCAACTAGAAGTGGAAAGAAGGGCTCTAAGGCTCAAAAGATCTAAAAAAGTAATTTCAGGTGATCTTGTTGGTCATCTAAGCATCTTACAATACTTCCAAAGAGGACCAGTGATGAGTACGAATGGAGACTGGATAAAACCAGAGGACAACTATGAAATTCCCTTCAATGTATGTGAAACGGCACGTTCGAATTGGGAAACTGGTGGTCCTAACGTTCGTCAAGGATCAATCATATTTTTCACAGATGGCTCAAAATTGGAATACGAACAGATGCAGTAATCTTTGGCCCCGGGACAAGTATTTCAGTTGCGATGGAACATTTTCCAAAAGTGTTTCAAGCGAACAATACTGTGGAATATCATACTGTACGGTAAAAATGGAACTCAAATACTGGGAAGAGCAAAGGGTGATGGCCAATTGTACATGCACAAACTGCAGCCAGTCGAAAAGATTTATAACTCCTAATATAACATACACCAAAAAGCTCTTAGAGCTCAATAAAAGAGCTCTTAGTATATACACTGGCCTAGTAACTGGGCACTGTCCTAGTAGATATCATATGAAGAACATTGGTCGGGTTCAGAGTGATATCTGTCCTTTCTGTAATTTGGAACGTGAAACCTCGGAACATCTGCTCTGCAGTTGCAGTGGATTACACAAGCGTACATCTAAATTTATTGGAAGTATTAGCATACAACCTAGTGATATTAAGTCTGCAAATCCTGGAAAAGTAGTTGGTTTTATAAACCATACTATACCGAACTGGGAAAAGATGTGTTCAGACAATTAGCTGTCTACTCGTTAAATAGTGGTCGGTTTGCATGATACCAACAGTACATAGGGGTACCACAAAAGTTCAAATAATGCACGGAGTGGTTTTACTTCACTCCCCAACAAAAAAATAAATAAATAAATAACTGAACTCAAATATGAGTTACTCTTAGTCAATTTTGAGTAGTTATCATTGGCCATACATGCGGAATTTGTTTAGGAAAGTATGTCAAGTGTCATGGTTTGTTTTCCCACTAATATGTTTCCCTCTTGCTCGTACTCGTTCGATTTAAATGGTGTAGTAGTGTGCGCCGATTAAACGTCAAAAAACTCTATAACTTCCGAGCAGGGTGGCCAGACCTACCGATTTATCGGTAGTCCTACCGAGTTTCGATTCACAGACAACAATTTAAAAACTACCGATTTTCACTTTTCCTACCGAGAATCACAAATTTTTAGTAATCTTGAATCAATACCTATGTGTTGTTTTCCTTGTAGTCACAATTAGCATAAGAATTAGAAATATTGATTTCGACACGTTTAAAGCAGAATAACTGTCAACCCCCCCCCCCCCCCCCCCCCCACTCGCAAAGGTGTCAAGTATCGGGAAAGCCTTCTTCAGACGGCCTACCAATAACTACCGATAACAGTTTTGAGTAGCTACCGATAATGAAAAACAATATCTGGCCACCCTGCTTCCGAGCCCTCGGTTTGAAGGATGCGGCTGGTTTTTACAGATGTTTACCACCGACAAACCGACATGAATGACCATAGCAAAAACAATAAAATTTCTGACCAAAGCACACTAATGACATCTGGTTCGCGGGAAATAATTAGCTAAGCCATGAGCCCGCATGGAAAAGTTATGAATTCGTTCGCGTATGATCTATTTCGGACAAATTATTTATATCTAGATAAAAAAATCCTATGGTTTTGACAGTTCGGATCACTGCACATTTAAATCGACCGTTTACGACTTTCGGGCATAACTCAGAATTAAGTGTCATGTCGGTTTGTCGGTGTATTTTACCTCCGCTTTGGCTTCTTCTGCTTCTTAAACGTCTTTAGACCCATTCTTGCCTTGGCCCGCTGGACGTTACTTTTCGGGGATCCCACTTTTCTAGCCACGTCTCGAACCGAAGCCCTTTTCTTGCGAGTGAAAGCTTGCACAATTTTCCGGTTCAGATTTTGGTCAACAGGGTTCGGTTTAGCTCCAGATTTTTTCTTGTCCTGGAAAGTTGCTTCATCATTATACTTCCGAATCGCGTTTCCCTTCCAATTTCGCTAATTTACTCAGAAAAATGTGAGCCTTTATGTAAATCCGACTTGAATGATTCATTATTGTGTGCTAGATCGAGAAAGTGCGAACAAACGTCAAAAAACTAAATGACAATCGCTGCACTACACGCTAATTTCAACGCGTTCAAGATGCATTTTACCTAAAAAGTGCTACGGATTTTTCATCGGCGTGACATAAATTTATTCGGCGGCGCGCCGGCTAAATTTCATCGGCGGCGGTGAAAATCGTCGGCGGTGGCGGCGCACAGGTCTACTCAAAACACTTTTCACACAAGGTTTTTAGCATATGATTCGGATTCAGAGAACCCACATTTGATTAGAACAATTACTAGGGAACTGGGCACTGGGAAGCCATTTGAGGGGTTGATAAATTTCACCCCATATTGGTAATTTAAAATTTAAGATTTCAAAAATTTCTTATTTTTAGCAAAACATTATTATAAGAAATCGTGCCGGACAATTGAGCGTCATAGCTACTGTTTTTAAAACCCATTAGTTATTTTTTAAATTTATTTATTTACGTTTAATAGTGATCAATTTATCCTCGGATTACGGTATTCAAAAGTTTTCCAGCTAATTGAATCTGATGGAATCTTGAAATATGAATCTAGATTTTATGGACATGTTTGTACATTTTCTATAGGGAAGACCCGTGCCTTGGTGATTTAGCTATATTGGTGAGAATTAGCACTCCAACAGCTGAATTCCGGGCATACATTTTAACGAAAAGTGGAAATTTCTACACATATGTGTACAAATGTGTACAAATTTCTTTCATTTCGATGAACTTTATTCCCGGAATTCAGCTGCAGGATAGTTTGAATGCCTTAGCACATACCAAAATCCGTGCTTTTTGTTTGTATTTTATGATTAAAAAAGCTCGTGTAAATAATTAATTGGTTACAAATGGGTATAACCAAAACTAACTTCATTTAAAATTAAAAAAAAATCCCAATGCTTTTGTAAAAATAAGTTCAATTATTATCTAGCCACAAACAGAGACATAATCATGCAAATTACGAGTTCATTCCTTTCGATTAGAATTAAGGTTAAATCTTTATTGACTCTGAATGTAAGTTAGTCCGATGCATCGACTAAAAAATTGATCTGCATAAGTGCTTTATTACTTTCTTTTCCCTTCAAATATCAGAATCATGACAAATTATAATCAGACTTTTCAGTATTTTTCGAAACTTTTAAATCTTAGCCTTGAACATATTTAAGTCCTAAATGCATGAAATTTATTCTGTTTGCACTTTATCATGTTTCAAATTCAAACTACTAGAATTTAGTTTTGGTTCCTGTCTGAGATTTAACTGATGATGAAATAGCACAAAGCATGAACAAAGAATCATTGCTTGTTCAAATTTAGTAAGTTTTTAAGTTTTGGGTGGCCAGTGTGCTCGTTGAAAACCGTTCGCCGGGTTATCAAGCAACTGGAGCGATGCTTCAAGTGCATGGGTTTCGGACACCATGCAAGGTACCGAGGTGCATGTTCTGCAAAAAAAGAGTAAGGAAACGATCTTACGGCGGGAGGCTTTAAATGCCTAGCATTCAAAAAGACGATGGCAGGCGAACAGTAATGGGAAATTTTCATTTGCAGTTTTTATGCATCCCCAAGATGGACGATAGTGCAGTTCCATGACATGCTGGATGGACTTACCAAAGAGCTGATCGGACAGCAGTGTAAAAATTGTAGGGTAATTGATTCTGGTTGTACCTATCCAAAAACTGATGATGGTTGGACCTATTTTTTCAACCGCTAGTTTAGTCAATCTTCGCTAATTTTTTTATTTTCGAAGATCAAAACATAAAAAATTATTTTTCTTCAATTTGCATGGGTGTTTTATTGAAAAAACTTCAAAACAATTGAGTTTCAATGTGTTTTCAAAACAGTTCACTTTTCACACATTAGCTCGTCATCATGCCTTACTTTCAAACATACAAAAAGGGAATATTTTTTACATTTATTTTTATTTTCATGCAGTAAAATACTACTTTGAGGAGTAAACAACACGTTAGTACGCCATTTATCCATTGGTTTCACTAAAATGTTTGAATAATTGACGAAATTCGAATAGATAAATATGATCATGGTTGGACCTACGCATGATGATGGTTGGACGTATGTGTTTCCTAAGACGGCCGCTAGGTGCGCTTCGGTTTGTCTACATCCTTCATGCGCAGCTGATTTGAAATTCGATTTCGTTTTGGCCGAGTGATCAGTTTCTTCGATTGAAAAAATGGCTAAAGAAAAGAGTTACACGGCCGAAAATGTTCAAGAGGCTGTTCTTTTAGTAAGAAATAAATCACTTACCGCGTATCAGGCACAGAAAAGGTACAATATTCCGAAAACGACACTTCACGCAAAAATTAAGGGAAGCCACGGCAAGAAATATAGAAGGGAAATAGTGTTGAGTGTTGATTTGGAGAACCAGCTAGGGGATTGGGTTTGTATGTGCGCTGCTTCTGGCTGTGCCAAGACTGCCAAAAAGATTATTATTATTATTTAGCTTTATTAAGGAGGCTTTCAGCCTTGGGCTGGTTCGCCTCCAACCAAAAAGATCTGGGAAGCTGCTAAAACCTTGCGTCACTAGCTGGGCGAAAATTTAAAGGAGGAATTCCATCGTCAGGTTGGCTGAAAGGGTAACCACCGATTTCCGAACTACCACGAAAGCGCCGAACGAATCTGTTAATATGAATTTACATTAAGCACTTCTCATACACCTTCTAAGTGTGAATAAATTTAAAATAATATGTTAACAAACTAAAAATTGCTAACTGCAACATATTTCCGAAAAAAAAAACTCCTAGGAGAAAAAAGAACTATAAAACCGGAATTATGTTCTGATATTCTGTCATTTTAAGCCTCTAAATTCCCCGCGGGCACCCAAAACATGCCCGGAAGTGGCCAATGTGGTCACTCAATTTTATTATTGATCTTGTTATCGAATGATAGGTTTTATTCCTTCCATGTCAAAATTAGGTCCATGTTCCACATACCCTGGAACTTGTTCCGGCCATATCTCCGGAACCAGTTGACCGATTCCAAAAATATTCGATTGCTTTCAATGGGACCACAATACGTATAGTTTGGCGTTTAAAATTTTCCAAATCGCGTCAATGATTTTCCGAGAAAATGAGCCATGATGAATAGCTAATGCGTGGAAAATGAACTTTTTTAAAAACGAAGTTAAACTCAAATTTCTTGATTTTTTTAAATAGCAAATTCATAAAAACCGTATAATAAGAGTTTTTTCATGATACCAATAAGCTCTAAACAAAGTTTTTGAACAAATATGGGCTAAACTAGCATTTGCCAAAATAGGTCCAACCATCATCATTTTTTAGGTCCAACCAAGATCAGTATAAAGGGTGATACGGTCAAAATTTGGTCAATATCAACTTGACGTATTTCTTTCAATTTTGCATTTAAAAAACCTGAACACCCCTCATTTTGAAGGTGTGTGTGTGTAGAATGTTGCTCCTATTTTGATTTTGGAATTCACTCTTCAGTTGTCAAAATGCCGTCCAAGCAAGAAGAGCAGCGTATCAAAATTTTGCTCGCGCATCGCGAAAATCCGAGCTACTCGCACGCAAAGTTGGCAAAATCGCTAAAAGTTGCCAAATCAACCGTTACAAATGTAATTAAAGTGTTTGGGGAACGTTTGTCGACAGCCAGGAAGTCTGGATCGGGGGGAAATCGAAAACCGGAAGCCGCTGAGACGACAAAGAGAGTTGCCGGTAGTTTCAAGCGAAACCCTAACCTCTCTCTCCGAGATGCCGCAAATAAGCTGGGTGTATCGTCTACAACCGTGCATCGAGCCAAAAAACGAGCCGGACTATCGACTTACAAGAAGGTAGTGACTCCAAATCGCGATGATAAACAAAATACGACGGCCAAAGCGCGATCCCGGAGGCTGTACACGACGATGCTGACGAAGTTTGACTGCGTGGTAATGGACGACGAAACCTACATCAAAGCCGACTACAAGCAGCTTCCGGGACAGGAGTTTTATACGGCAAAAGGAAGGGGAAAGGTAGCAGATGTTTTCAAGCACATGAAACTGTCAAAGTTCGCAAAGAAATATCTGGTTTGGCAAGCCATCTGTACCTGTGGCTTGAAAAGCAGCATTTTCATAGCTTCCGGGACTGTCAACCAAGAAATTTACGTGAAAGAGTGTTTGAATAAACGTCTGCTGCCTTTCCTGAAGAAACACGGTTGTTCCGTACTGTTTTGGCCGGATTTGGCATCTTGCCATTACGGTAAAAAGGCCATGGAGTGGTACGCCGCCAACAACGTGCAGGTGGTTCCCAAGGACAAGAACCCTCCCAACACGCCAGAGCTCCGCCCAATTGAGAAATACTGGGCTATTGTCAAGCGGAACCTAAAGAAGACCAAAAAAACTGCTAAGGGCGAGCAGCAGTTCAAGGCAAACTGGCTTTCTGCGGCGAAGAAGGTGGACAAGGTGGCTGTACAAAATCTGATGGCAGGGGTCAAGCGTAAGGCCCGGCAATTCGGATTTGGAAAAGCGGAAGCCTAACTGAATATTTTTCCTGAATTTTATACTAATTGAACTTGAAAAAGAAATTTAATTTGATTTTTTAAATAAACGATTTCACCGATTTACACGCGTTTTCCCTTGACCAAATTTTGACCGTATCACCCTTTAGGTCCAACCAACATCATAATTCTTTGATGAATAAAAACGTTTTATAAAATCATTTGTTCATAATATTAAACTTTTTATGTTATTATTAGAAACAAGAAAGGTAGATCTTTCCCCTAATCACGCATTTTTCATAATTATATGTTGAATTCATAAAAAAAAATACGACATGAATGTTGACGTCGTGTGAAACCGGCCTAAATAGGTCCAACCATCAGTTACCCTATATAGAGAGTAGAAAGCAAGGACAACTTTGAGGAAGGTACGAATCGGGATAATCATCTCTCTTTACCAAACTCCTCCGTTGGAGAGGGCTATCCCGCACAAAATTCATAATCCTTACGAAAATCTGAAGTTGACAACTTTAATCATTAAGGATTGAGTAAGACACTTCGATCCAGTGTTCGGAAAATCACTCAAATCTTATTCATTGAGCCTCACTGCGAGAATAATCTCACTTGCGAATGCGGCAAACAACATTCACCCTTGCGATTCTCATGCATATTCACGCACTCACACTCACAACGCCTGAAAATCATTCCTGCTTTAAGGTAATTCCTTGTAGAGTCCACAAATGGCTAAACTTCCAGTTCCACTTCGAATTTTCAATTACACAAATCTCGGAAATCAGTGCTTCATTGTACCAGAAATTGCTAATTCATGTATGCTGCAGTGTAGCAATCGTGGAGTTTTAATGATACACGTGTCGTAGAAGCTGATATTTGTGCACTTAAAGTTTCGAAGTGGTTACGAGAAAAAGTATCTCACAGCGAAACACTTTAAACTCATAAAAACCACTCACTCATCAATTGATAGCATACTTATGCATGTTGGGTTAGTTTTCCAACCCTTGATGCACAAACAATAGTAATAACAATGAATAACGCCAAAATATAAAGAAATTTATTTTTTTTAACTGAAAACTCATCGGTGATTTTTTCGACGTTGAATGTTGCAAGGCAAAGCTCATAGGTGCATAAACTCATGCATGAGATTTGAGTTTTGATTTTTTCCCGAATACTGCTTCGATCAAACAGCTGCCCAAATAATCCAATAGAATTAAAACGTGAAGAAAACATACTCTCAAACGGCATCATTTTCCTTCGCATTCACTCTCTCTCTCTCTTGGTTCATAGTCTTCACAACACTTGCACTCTCCCTCTTGAAAGTCTAAGAAAACCCCGAAAGAAAACACGCGCGCAGAAGAAAAACACAAGCAAGGGATGAAAGAAAGACTGCTACTCTCTCTTCACCCACTTCGAAACATTGAGAGTCCGCGTAGTCAAATTCACCACATTCACTCGCACGTCACTTCAACTCGGCAAACAAGTTAAGCTCGGCCAATCACAGCTCAGGCTCTTATCCAATCAAGAGGCTGTTTATTCTTTGGCCCCGCTCGTCGTCACAAACCCGCCCATCCCGTGCGGCTTGCATGCCACAGAGAGCAAGTGGGGTGAAATCAGGAAAATCAGTGGTGAAGTGGACATCGGTGGTGAATATAATTTCGCTTGCTTCATATTATGCACAACAACGCAACGCTTGAAATGATGCCACTTGTTACTCGGTTTGTTCGTCATACTGCTTTTGATTGGGCCGTGATGATGGTGCAATGATGATTGGTGGTGGAAAATAGTAAACTAAACATTAGACTGGATCGGAATGGAGCATGAAAAAAAAAATAAAAATAACAAAGGGATCAGAGCAATCTTACTGGAAGTGATGCCGGAATCAATGTTGACGTAAATGGCTTTGTAAGATGCTTATATTTGCGAATGTAAAGTTGAAAATGGAGTACACTGCGTGTTTCAAGTGATTGGTTGGTTGGTTGGTTGCTAAAATGGGGTATAAATTCCGAATAAAATTCAAATTAAAAGATCACAAAAAGAATTCTGTGATCCTGGCATCATCGGTCAGCACCATTTAACACCACGCACAAATTTTCGAAGAGCATTCACCACAAACTTTAAGAAGAGTGAGAAGCTTGATTGTCTAGTCCCGTCCTGTTCTTTAGGGGTACATATTGAGATAAATACGTATTTGTAATCTGCATTAAAAATGGAATCGATATCCAAAATTTCATCATTTTGGTACACTGGAACTATTTCTAAATAAGTGCAATTACATTAGCAAAAATAGCACCCCTGGATGGGACTTTGTATGGGAGCGAGCTGTAAATTTGTTTGTTTAGGGTTAAACCAAGGAGGTCGCACACCTATCTCTACTAATAACAACTAGCCATAATGAGCGTAGTCGCGGGTCCACGCTCTGGGCCCGCTTAGATTGATATGTGATCACGTTTCTATGCTAGCTTCAAAAAGAAGGCTGCGTTTCAGGCCCTAGGGACAAACAGTGAAGTTATGATTTTGATTTAAATCATGATTTAAAAATCTAGATGAAAGTCTATGGGATCTAAAAATATAATTCTGCTCAAGAAACAAAGCTCTTTCAGATGATGGCACGAGAAATAATTCATCTGCGTACATGATAAAATTTTAACAATTAATTTATGTAAAATTAATGGTCATTTGTTCGAAAAATGTGCAACGAAACGAATGGAATATTTGATTGAATTTGATCCCTTATCTTTTTGTAACTGAACTTTGTGTAAGTTTTTTTTTTTTTAATTCTATATTAAGGAGATTCATCTGGTAATTTTAGTATATTTTTGCCAAAATCAAATTTTAGAGCCGTTAGCCATATATTAAGCATGTATCGGTCTTGGAGCAATGAAATTTGCATGATGTTTCTTAAGGTGTGTTAATGTTTTACTAAAATATCACTTAGTTGACCTTATTATGCTGTTTTTCCTATTAATTCTACTACTACCAATTTCACTTCTACCTTTAAAAACTATAACAGATACGTATTTCGTTTACTACTTGTAAACTTCTTCAGTGTCTAGTCACTAGTGAAAGTAAATTGGTAGGAAAAATAGCATATAACGTATACAATTATTCTACTAAAACGCTCAAATAA
Source organism: Ochlerotatus camptorhynchus (assembly GCF_037179485.1). Taxonomy (NCBI): domain Eukaryota; kingdom Metazoa; phylum Arthropoda; class Insecta; order Diptera; family Culicidae; genus Ochlerotatus; species Ochlerotatus camptorhynchus. Next base: position 48,008 of record NW_027041115.1, on the reverse strand, counting down.
GACCACTTAGTAGTTGCTGAGTATTTAACTGAAAAATAATTTACTAAATTATTACCCAAAATGATTCATCAATAATCAACGACCAGCCTAACGAGCACGTGCTCGTTCCTCCCTGTTCTGCCAGCGCAGCGCATGGTATGCTTGTGTTTCCCGGACGGAATGAGTGTGGTGAAATTGCTGTCAGGTTTTTATTTTCGGACAACTCTCAGTGGAAAACGCAAACGGAAAATCCATCATTTCCACTTGGGAACTCGTTAAGTGCGGTCGTGTCGTGCTAGTGTGTACCGGGACTTGTTCTTAATCCAAATTGGATGAGTGGACGATTTGATTGCTGCGGTAGTTTGGATATCAGTTGGTGGAAAACCGTTCTAGTGATCGGACGTGAACATGAGTTTGACAACGTCAACGGTGAAATCGATCGCTTCGACTCCGTTTTCGATCAATGACATATTAACACGGTCGCGAGGAGTAGACGGTGAGCGAAGAAGTTCGGTAGAATCATCCGGTAATGAAGAAGAACTTGGCGACTTGGCTAGGATGAAGTTCTATAAAAGTAGTGCTAATGGAAACAGCCCACGGCGAGTTGATCATGCGGAGTTTTATGGGAAACTGAATATGGCTGCCTACTACCATAACAATAACAATAATGGTTTTAATTTGGCCAGCCTGCACCCGTCGCTACGGCGAGGATCACTGGATTGTTATATGGTTCCGGCGGAACGTGTTGAAAATAAATTGGCGACACGGTGTCAAATTGATACCGGTGGATGTGAAGGGGAACGGTTTGAGAAGAGAGTTGGCAGTGGTACCAGTGGGAACGAGTCGAGTGAGTGTTACCGGATGAAAGCCAGAAGGAACGAGAGCCCTTTGGATATGCGGCGGTCGGCTGAAAATGATTCAGGTAACTATGGGAATTTGGTGTAAACAATTAGTGTAATGGAAGAAAATTGCTTTGAGGTGGCTGAAAGGATTGATGCTTTTAGTAAGTTTTGAAAGGTGTTACTGGGAGCAAAATTATACCTCATAGTCATTTCCGTGCACGTGGCATTAGCCAAAGAAATTGTTTGTGTTGCGAACAGCACAATTCTGTGAAGGGTGAACTATAATTGCTTGACGACAAACTAATTCTTTCATAACTAACTATTTTGATGTCCCATAATTCCCTTTCATACTGTAGATGTCACATTCACGTATGACAATGCTGTGTTCAGACTAGGGAGTTGTTACGTGTTGTAAGCGGTTTTTGTGATAATTGAGAATAATCCGCAGTATGCCTAAAACTACTATGCACAGTGAAGAACACGGAGCCCAACAACGATCCAGATGGCTAGATTGTAAGTGGAAGCTATTCGGGTAGTACATTAATCACTGACCATACAAAACTACACGCTTATTTGTTTTCTCTAATTTGATTTCCGTCGATATTGTTTTCCGTACTGAGTACCAATGCTACCGACGCCAGGGAGACAGCTCCTACACTTGGACCCTACCTATTGACCCATCAACTCATGGACCGTGAACAAACTGCTTTACTTCCCTTCCGAAGGAAAGCACGATCAGAGATTTTATGCCTCAGAAAATCCCGACGGCACTGACTGGGATTGAACCCAGGCCCTATGGAGTGAAAGACAATCACGCTTACCACTACACCACCGGTGCCGCTAAACACTTTGAAAACTGCATGTAATTTTAAGTCTCTTAATACCGACACATGTAAGCGACTCAAGTGACATACAATTACGTCCGTTAGTATTTTAACATGACGTAACATGAAGCAAAATTTTAATTTTAACCGTTCAAGTTTGTTGACATGTAAAATTATAATGAGACGAATTTTTCAGCGCAGTGTTCCGGCTAATGGCTACAGGAAAAGGGATTTACATTACAAATTTTACCAAATTCGCAATTTGGTTTAGACAAATTCTGGTACATGCGTAAGGATCCAATGTGAACAATGACTTTAAACATAGATGATTCGTGGATTTAACTATCGCGTAAAATCTCCCTTCGTTTAATTTTGAGCTACACACATAGAAAAATTCATGTAAATTTTGGTGCTCTGAGACTGACATATACGAGCGTCAATTTTGACATAAATTTGAGTCATAACAGACGCGAAATATAGCTTAATCAAACGTACTTTTCGTCGAGCAACGAACTTTTTAGTCTAGGAGCACTTATTATTACATCACATGTTTGTTTACGTCTCATCTTTAATGTCAAAAATCGATTCCGTCACTTGAAAAATTAGTTATTTCTAAGTGTGTATACTTGGCATAAACAGCGAAATCGTTTACAAGCTTGCATACAATATTGCTAATTTATGCGATATTGCACTTAAATTTACACGAAATACCGCGTGAATTTATGCCAAATCTAGCGTTAATTTTATGTGCGCATCTCGCAGAAATTTACATAAATTTTTCGAACGGTGTAAAGTAAGTTTCGTTTACTAGCTGCTGATGCCGATTTACCTGCCAGAATTGCAACCCGAAAAAAATCTACAAACTATTTCAACCTATTCTTACACGTGACGGAATCCATCTTTGACACAAAGGATGAGACGTACACAAACATGTGATGTAAAATTAAGTGCTCCGATACCGAAAAGTTCGAAAGTACGTTTGATTGAGCTGAATTTTGCGTCTATTATGATTAAATTTTATGTCAAATTTGACGCTCGTATATGTCAGTCGCAGAACACCTAAATTCACATCATTTTTTCAAAGTGTGAAGCCTTCCGGTTCGAATCAGACACGATCTTTGAAGTGCGCTGAAGGTCTCCTCGACCCGTTCGAATCAGGTTGGATCGTGGGGGGGTGTCATCGTCGATCTATTCTGGTTCGCATTCGATTTCATCGTCATCATCGTAGAACCATTGATGCCTCTTCGCCGAACGTTGGTAATGATCCGTCGGACCGGCGCCAGGGATATAGCGGTCCGTCTTCTTGTTCAGGAGCATAGAAGTGAATGCCTTCCGGACGTACGATGAAGGTGATCCTTCTCCTTGACTCTTTCTAATAAGATTCGATCGTTGAGGTGCGCTGAAGGGGATCGGTCTCCTTGACCTGTTCGAATCAGGTTCGATCGTAGGGGAGCATCGGAGTCATCGTCGGTCTATTCTGGGCGAAGATGTATGAGCAAAATCCGTCGGCTCTGTGAATAGAGGGTCATAAACACAAATTCACTTTTATTATATTCGGCTCAGTATTCCCATTTAAGGAATATTAAAATTTCTGTGAATAACGTTAATTTCTGTGAAAAAATCGATGACAGAAATTGGCCTGCCGCAAATATGTGCTCCCTATTTTTTCATGCTTTCTGGTAGGACTTGTTCATCTGACAACTAGCTTTTCTATCAGATTCTGATCCTTGTTTTGTTCTCGTTTCATAATTTCATTGCATAGGGCACAAAAATCCGTAATGGAAACAGGGTACTTGAAAGCCGACGTGAATAGTCTACCTAAAATCAACTTTTATATGGTGCAGCACTTTTTGTCATCGAACGAGAAATTCCGAGATGCCAATAAAAGAGGGAAAATTTAACGGTTGACTTTGATGAATGGTACCTAGAACGATAGAGAAATAGTATCAAATTTCCATTACAGATCCAAGAATCCGGACTATCTTAAATCAGCTATTGGAAGAGTGCAGTATAAGGTTGATGGAAAAAGATTCCGAATTAAAGCAAAAGTGGTTCCGGAGCACAAGGTGACGAAAAAACAGTGCACAGTAGTGGATGTGGTTAATATCGAGAAGGAAGAAATAGAAGATGTGTACTGCAACAAAAACAAGAAGACACTGTTTTCAAAACAAACACAATGGGCCTTATTACGGGTGTCACTACACGGTGATAAGGAAGTGATGCTCAGAATAAGATCCGTGATTGCCGTACAAATCAAATGGGAATCACTTCACCGTAATGACAAGTGACAAGTTTTCACCGTGAAGTGACATCCGTAATAAGCCCCAATGTCATTATGAGACGATGGTGCATCTGTTCAACAGTGTTACCGTTGATTAGTAATTTGTTCATGAGACATCGTCTTACTAAAAATTGAATTTTTTTTAATATAAAAACTTTTTTTTTAGTACTTCCACTATTTAAATTTTAAAATGTCTTTGGGTTATGATATACTGGCATCATACCCTATCATAATATACAAAAACCTATATACCCTTAAAGAATCCAATTACGCCGTTCGCAATGCTGTTGTTTTTTATATGGACTGTTTTAATTTGAAACTAGAACAGACACGCACCCCTCAAGAAACCAGATGACTCCTAATTTTTTCAAAGATCTGCAGGTGAGAGATTTACAAAAACTTCTTTGTAAACACTGTACTACACAGCAAAAACTAATTTTAATATCACATCAAAGTGGATGCACTTCAGCCATGTGCGATGCGCTGATCGCATTGCAGTTTCATTTTTGACAGTTTCACATTTTGGAACTGTCGAGTACCTAGTTAGAAACAATTTTGAAACTCAGCATTGCGAACGGTCTTAGCCATGATGTCCTACACGGTAACCGCAAAATACCCAATAATGATTACAAAGTAAGCATTTTCGAGGGAAACTGGGACTACTCATTAGATGAGTAAAATTTTACCCATTTATGAGTAATTACCGTATGCGTGATAATGTTTGCACCATTGAGCAATGTCAAAACTAAAAAAATTCTCAAAAATTTCGTTTTAGAGTTTTTTTTTTATTCAAAGGGGGGATGTTTCTCAGAGTCTAAGACTATGTTAATCATCGATCGAGTTTCCACTTGTTGCAATTACGACCTCCACACGCTTCCGGAATGCACGGCAGGTTCTAATAATGTAGTCTGGATACATTTCTCTCCAGGTACGGGTCAATGTTTGTCTGAGGCTTGCTGTACTTGGGTGGCGTTTAGAACAGGCCTTCATGACGCGCTATATTGAGTAATCCAGCGGATTAAGATCGGGGCTTGATGGCGGCCACATATCCTTCGCACAGAACGGAAGATGTTCCTGTAACCAGTTCTGAGTGCGGTACGGAGCCCCATCTTGTTGAAATACAACATTTGGCTTCGGACCGTACTGTTCTTTGATCCTCGGAAGAACATGCTTTCTCAAAATCCCGATGTAGACCTCCGTGTTGACCTTGTAGCCTTCTGGAATGAACACCAGGTCCATTTTTTTTGCCATCGGAAGCCACCAATCCAAACACCATAACGCTAGCATGATGCTTGGTCAGATACACGTTCTTGTGCTCGTCGGCCACGTCTTTTACCGGAAGAGAACTAATATACCGGTCGGTTCTGGAATTTAATACGGGATCGACGGTAAACATGCTCTCGTCGGTGAACAGGATTACCGGATTTTTTCGTTTAAGGAAGTTCTTGCATCGTTCGACTCGTAACTCCCGGATGCGGTTGGTAATCATGTGAGTTTTTTTTTGCCGTGACCTCGACTTTGTCCCGCAATCTTCCTTTACGATCTTCCGTGCCGTAAAATCACTGATCCCGTGTTCCTTTATTGAACGCACTGGATTCACCCGAATCTTTCTTTTGATAGCAGCGATAACCCTCGGAACCCGAGCTGACCTCGGACGACCTGTGGTCACCTTCGCGGATAGTTGTCCTTTCTTTTCTCGGTCTAAAACCCTTTTGACGGTCCACCGGGACACTCTTACGGCGATTGAAATGTGTTTTTGCGACATTGGCGCGTGGCACAAATCACGAATACGCTGCCACTTCGTCATGGTGCAACTTTCAAACTAAGTAAATCATTTTCTTTTATACACAGCCTACTACGGTATGAGCTATAGGTTACGTGTATGCAAAGAAAACCAAGGCATTGTATGCACAGGTTAAACGGGAACCTTATTTGTACGATGGTGCAAACATTATCACGCATACGGTACAACTACAAAAAATAAGTAGTAAGTATTCATTTGTGACTATCAAATACTCATAAATGGGTAATTTTGTTACTCGTTTAATGGGTAGTCCCAGTCTCCCTCGAAAATGCTTAATTTGTAGTCAATATCAAGTCTTTTATAGTCATTATTGGGTATTTTGCGGTTACCGTGTATGGCGGTAGGCTCCAACTCTGATTAACTTTTAATACCGTCCCTGTTTGGATGATCTACAAAATGTTTGCTTAGAGTCATACTGATTGACTCTGATGTCGACATCAAAGCAGCCGGACATTCTTGGTCGGGAGTTAATCCGAGGATAATACCGCTTGGAGCTTACCGCCATTAATGTTTAAATGTCTTATTTTGATGATCTGGAATATTCTTGGTGAAGAACTGGAATTGTATTTCACTTGGTTTCCCACCATACATGGTCCAATTATATGTAATTCCACTTAATTAATTTTGGCATCCATGACAGATACGTATTTCGACTACAATGTGCAGTCTTCAGCAGTGTCATTCCATCTAAAGAATTTATCAAAATCTAACCCCCTTAAGTATTCATCACATACACAGCTAAAAAAAAGTAGTGTAAATTTCCGTTACTATGATGCACATAAATGGAGCGTCATATATTATACAAGTTTAGATTATAGATCGTGTAAATTTATGCGACATAACATGCAATATTCCATATATATTATATAACTGTCCACTTTTGTTTGCAATATTTCTTGCAAGCTGCTAGTTTACGTGAAAAGGAAGTTTACATGCATGAATGTTTACATCGCTAGTAACATTCATAATTTTTTTGGTGTGTAGGTTAAAATGTCAAGATAACAGATTTTGATAAATTCTTTAGTGGGAATGACACTGATGAAGACAGCACATTGTAGTCGAAATACGTATCTGTCATGTACACAGTTCGAAAAGTAGTGTAAATTTCTGTTCAATATGATGCACACAAATGGAGCGTCATATTTCATATAAGTTTACATTATATATCATGTAAAGTTCTAGCACAATTCATGCAATGTAGCAAATATTGTATACAAACCCCATCTTTGTAAACAATATTGTTTACAAATTGCTCGGTTGTGTGAAATTAAATTTAAGTTAACGTGAATGAATGTTTACATCACAATTAAAATTAAGAATTTTTATCTGTGAATTTCATTGTTTCATATATGTAATATCATTAAGGTGATTCCATGTAGAGTCCACAAATGACCGCCACGTAGGCTATACAAGCACTTGCACTTCGAATTTTCAATTACACAAATCTCGGAAATTAATGCCCCATTTCACCTGAAATTGCTACTTCATGTATGCTGCAGTACAGCAAACGTGGAGTAACAGATTAATTGTGGTACGTGTCATGGAAGCTAATATTTGGGCACTTTAAGTTTCGAAGTGGTTACGAGAATAAGGATCTCACAGCGAAACACATTAATGGTGTTGGAAATATCGCCAAAAGTTCATTATCGCAAGCGAGATGTGTTCACTAGAGAAAATATTGATGGGAATTTCGCAAAGCGTTATTTCCCGAGCGAACTTGAGAGGAACTAACATATTTCCCACTTTGATTCACCTGCAAGAGAGAGCGTATATTAAAAGATATGTTTTGCTCTAGCTTCCTTGCACAACTTTTCGTTCCCGACATGTGAGGAAATGGATCACGAATTATGACTCGTGAATTTTTTATTGATTATTTCGTGAGCAACCATTGAAGTTTGAATTGCTGTTATTAGTAACGTAAAACAGGAGTTACAGAAAGTGAAAACCTTATAAATTTGTATGAAATGCATCCTAAATATATACTTTCACCAATTAATATTGTGCGTGCACAAATAAATGTTCAATCGTATGTCTCGCTTTCTCCCATCGCTCCATTGGGCTTTCTTTCAAGCTTCGGTAAAACGGACGAGCGAAAGAGCGTACGACTTTGATAGTTTCGTCTTTCATGAAACAAATCAACAGAGGAAAATGAAAACTTTACTTCAACCATGTCAAAAATCTCATGTAATTTTTATGGCCAAAAAAAAATAAACAAAGGCAGTAAAAGAAGCGTAATGTCTGTTCAAGCATTGTATTGATGATAATTTCGTCCTTTTTGGCAAGTAATATTCCACCATATTTTTGACACGATTGAAGTGCATCCACTTTGATGTGATATCAAAATTATTTTTTTGTGCAGGAAATAAAGCGTTGAACACGTCGTACGAGATAAACAAAACTCGAGTTCATTTTATAGCTTCAAAAATGTAGAGCCCAGGCCTAGAGAACACTGTTTACCATTTTTTGCACTGGCTCATTATTTGGGGTTATGAACTGGAGGGTGGCCTATCAGAAATTCAATGTTTTTTTTTCAAAATGAAGCACCTTAATAAACATTTTGAAAGCACGATAGTGAGAAAGTGGCCACCAGTAAATCGGTATTTTTTTTTGTCCTCAACTATTCATCGGTGTAAATACAGATTTATCGGTAGGTCTGCGTTCAAAGTTACTTTCAACCAGGGTTTTAATAAGGAGTATTTACACAAATATGGTTAAATTTTCTCCATGGACGAAATTCTATGAAAACCAGTAATATCATTAACTGCTTTATTTATTAACACTCCGAACACGATGCCTCCAGTAAAATGTGTAACGACAAACTTGCAATGTTTGAATTATCATAGCTCAGCCATTTATTGACGAATTCAACAGAATTATCGTCGAGTAGCGAACTTTACAGTCTCAGAGCACTTAATTTTACATTACATATTTGTTTACGTCTAATCCTTTATATCACAAATGGATTCCGTTACGTGTAAATTATTTATTTCTAAGTATATTAGGGTGGTTCAAAAATAGATTTATCAGAACCTGAGTTGAAATCGGTTGATCTTGGTGCAGCAACAAGATCAACCGATTTCAACTCAGGTTCTGATAATTATCCCGAAATTCAAGCTCATTTGAATGCAAACTCATACTGCAGTGACCTTTTTAAAGTTTATATGGGAATTACTATAGGAAAATTACACGGGACCCACAAACAATCGCAGAGGCGCTTGGCGATCACTTCGAGGCACTATCTGCCCTTGCCAGCTAAGGACGAAAGCTTCGATCTTAGAAACTAAGTATCCTGACAGAGCCTTGACAACATCACCATTCCAGGTGCCTCGTCCATGCCATCGATTAACGTCCCATTCCAAGCTGCAGAACTCGACCTAGCTCTCAGTCGATGCACCGGCAAATCTGCAGGTACTGACGAGATCGGTTACCCTATGATTAAGAACCTACCCCCCGAAGGAAAAAACAGTACGTTGAGGATCCTTAACAATATCTGGCTGGATAACAAGATGCCCTCGGACTGGACACATAGTTTGGTAGTACCCATTCCAAGAATTGCTGCTACCAGTCCAACTCCAAAGGACTTCCGCCCCATCTCACTGACTTGCTGTCTATGCAAGATTCTTGAGCGGATGCTGAACCGTCGTCTAATGAGATTCCTAGAGGACAATCAATATTTGGATCATCGGCAGCATGCATTCAGACCAGGTAATGGGACCGGGACTTATTTCACCGGACTCGGCGATGTCCTTCAGGATGCAATGAACAATTGTTCCCACGTAGAAGTCGCATCTCTGGACCTTACTAAGGCTTACAACCGTGCGTGGTCCCCACGGGTCATCCAGCAGCTCGCGGACTGGGGATTAGGTTGTAGCATCCTATTTTTTATCAGAAACTTTCTCCGCGGCCGGACCTTTCAGGTAATATTAGGAAACCATCGTTCATCGACTCGCTTGGAAGAAACTGGTGTCCCGCAGGGCTCTGTAATTGCGGTCACCATCTTCTTGGTCGCGATGAACGGGGTATTTGTTGGACTCCCAAAAGAGATCTTTATATTTGTCTATGCCGATGACATTGTACTCTTGGCAGTAGGTCTTACTCTAAAGGCTCTCCGCAGAAAGCTACAGGCCGCAGTCTCCTCCGTTCATAGATGGGCGTCTCAATCCGGGTTTGTGTTGTCAGCTGAGAAAAGTATTACTTCACATATATGCCGCTTTTCACATCTATCCGATCAAATGTGATGGTACTCCCATCCCTTTCCGGAAAAATGTTCGGATTCTCGGAGCACTTCTGGATCGAAAACTCAGCTTCGGCCCTCACTTCAATGAGATCCGGAACAATTGCCGTACCAGACTGAACTTAATCCGTAACCTCTCCGGCCCGCATCGATGCAGCAATAGAGAACTCACCCTGAGGGTCGCAAATGCCGTAGTAAACAGCAGGATCTTCTATGGGATAGAGCTCTTTTGCCCAGCCGCCGAACTCTTCATCGCCAGACTGACTCCCACCTACAACAAAGCTATTCGCACTGTAGCAGGGTTGCTCCCCTCTACCCCCGCAGGCATCCATGGATCCAGGGGATCCAAGAACTATCACCACCCAATACAATTTTCCTCTGGGTACCGGGTCACTGCGACATTAGAGGTAATTGTGAAGCAGATCATCTGGCAGCTACCGGCCGCTCTGGCAGACTGTTCAGTAAAGAGGTCCCTGGTCCCGACATTAAGCGATGGGTCAGGTTCATTACCCGCAACGCCTGGATTCTTGAGTGGGCTTCCACAAGGCTATATTTTACTCGGAAGGTGAAAGGAGAGACTTCCAAATGGCAGGACACTCCAAGTCGACAAGACCAGATTACAACTCACAACATGGGCTGCTCCTCCAATTTCCGGAAAACTTGTGACACTTGCAACCTTACCATGACAGTGCAACACATTTTGGTAGATTGCCCAGTGTTCAGCAATATAAGAAGTCCCTACGGTATACCGAATAGCATAAGGAACGCCCTATCGAATGACCAATCAACCGAAGCAGCAGTCATCTGCTTTATTAAAGACGCCAATCTTTATGAAAGTATTTAAGCCCAAGGACTGACACGACCACCAACAACCCGCTATCGACACTGACTACCGACTACGACAAATTATTTCTACCTAAACCACGCCAGAAACTGTGACACTACTCAGCTATTATATGTGTACTATTGTTTGAACCTGAACTCCGAACTCTGAAAAAAAAAACTCTGTATTAGGGAAACCTCCTTCCGAGGCCCACTTTCTAGCCGGAGACCCCCTTCTGGGGCCCCAAACACCCAACTCTGTTATTTGGGGCACCCCCTTCTGGGGTTGCCAGAGATGAACCAGCCGATGGCTGAAAGTCTCTTTAATAAAGAAAGATAAGATACTATAGGAAAAGTGAACTTTTTGATCTCATCGTTCTAGTTTCTCGCTGTAATGATCTACGGAAATGTTTGCTAACTGTAATAATGTGACATTTTCAAATCAACTTGCTGCTACAACTGAATTGAATTGAAATTGAAGATGATGTTCTTCTGACATGATCCATCAACTGCTCATCAGGCAACATTGCAAAACTAGGCTAGGGTTAGGACGGACATAAATTTCACTTTTCCATAGCGATTTCCATATAAACATCAAAGCGCCAGTATGAGTTCGAATTGAAAAATAAACTCAAAATTTGGGAGAATTATCAGGACCTGATTAAGAATCGAATGACCTTGGTGGAGCAAAATCGGTATTATGATGCACCCTTATGTGTATGCTCAGAGAAGTCAAGAAAATATTCAAAACGAATAATAATCTATACTAGACCGGGAATCGAACTCGCCACCCCTGGCTTAGCAATGTATTGCTTTAGCTGACTAGGCTACCTGAGGTTCCACCACGCCTTCGATTATGAAATGTATATAATTGCCTTCAAATTTAAAGTTGAAATCCAGATCGACTCAAACAGTTATCGAGAATAGAACCATAGATTAAGTATAACCCATTTGCATAAATGTTGCACTCTGAACTGAAAATTGTTGTACTATCCTTCCAAAACCAAATCCTAAACAAACTCCTAATTACACCTATACTTTTCTCTTCTCCTCAGATTGTGACACGCCCTCTCCATACGGTAGCCTATCACTCCACAACGGTTCCCTCCCAAGCGACGACGTCCCAACGGCTACGAGGAAAAAGCGCTCCCGGGCGGCATTCAGCCATGCTCAAGTATTCGAGCTGGAACGTCGCTTCGCCCAGCAACGCTATCTATCGGGACCAGAGCGGTCGGAGCTAGCGAAAAGTCTCAGGCTCACAGAAACACAAGTGAAAATCTGGTTCCAAAACCGTCGCTACAAAACCAAACGAAAACAAATCCAACAGCACGAAGCCGCCATACTGAGTGCAACAAAGCGCGTTCCGGTGCAGGTGCTCGTCCGGGAAGATGGCTCCTACGGACCGGCGGCTGTTCTGGCTGGGCAACCACACTACGCCTCCGGGTTGGATCCTGCACTTTTGAACGTTTATCGACATCAGGTAAGGATAAGTGTTACAACTGCAAACATTCCCCCAAAATTCAACCGTAAATCCCATAACAGATACAAATGGCCTACGGAATGCCAGTGCCACCGATGCCCTTCTCCTACTTTTATCCGTCCAAGTTACCGGGTACGATCCCCGCCATGGCTGCGGCTGCTGCTGTTGCATCGAAACAGCCACTCAATTTCTCCACTCGTTCTCCACCGTCAGATTCGGGACCCGAGGGACATGAGCGACATTCGTCACCTTCGGCTCTTTCGATGGCGCAGAGGGAATCAGCGAAAAATGATGACGAAGCATTTTTCCAACGAGACCGGAAATCGGAAGATCACCGGCGAGAAAGATGCAGCAGTCGTGATTGCGAGATGCTTTCGGCTGGCGAGGGTGAAGAAAACGAAAATGTGGAAATCGATTGAAAATGTTATCGTTTAGCTACAAAGATTGAAATCCAAATAAGAACTCTCAAATGAAAGATGTATGTAATGGAATATGAATAATTGTAAATAGACTATGATTACGATTTGTGACTCCTGGAAAGAAAGGCAATGATCATAAGTTATAAAGATTGACATGCAATAAATATGTTTTATGAATTCAGTGGTGATTTTTCAGTTTATTAGTGAACTTGATTACATTCCATGGTTAGGGCTGTCTCTTAAAAATACGTGAACCTTGAAACTTTTTATACATATTACCAATCGTCGCAAATTTGCCCAGAATTTTAGTAAAATTTTCACAGCCTTCAATCAATAAGTAAATGTGAACAAATGTATCAATCTAATGCTGGGAGGGACGGTTCTTACTCTTTTGAACATTTATCAGTCGACGAGGTTATAAATGGGCACCACCACGATAGTTTGCATAAGAAGATCATCGAGAGAAGTCATTGTTTACAAAAGCTGTTACGCCCTAATTCCAGCTCTATCTAGAATTAGCAGTGTATTGATCTAGATGCTACACACGCCGAGTATTCAACACTGGATAACAACACACAATATTCAGTAGTCAATCACACAGAGACAAATTCTGACATATAGGGTAGAGAACTACTTCGGCCTAAGCACCCATTTTGGGTCTATCAAGCAGAAAACATCACATAAATCCATGATTTCGGCGTAAACAGGTAAATTATACATTCGATACGATACTTTAGATCAAATGCTACCGAACGAAGTCAATAAGAACGCGTGATATGAATGATTGCACCCAATATTCTCAAATACAAATGAAGCGCTCCAACCGAATCAATCTTAATCTTCATTCGATAGGCCGAAGTGAATTCATTGGCGTTTCAATGGCGTTTCAATGCATTAGGCCGAGTTAAGAATTCGTAGGCCGAGTTTGGCGTCAAGAAAGAGTGTTAGACTTTTGACAATATCTCGACGATTGGTTTCTTTTTATCAAATCTTACGGTACATACGGAAAGGTAAATAAATTTGGAAGCCATCAGTAATAATAACATTCCGTTTGGTGCTAAACTTCCCTAAATTAAGAAAGACTAAGGCAAGTGCAAATTTTCATTACGTCGAAAGTAACAAAGGTAAACAAAGTCGAGCTATAAGTGTCAATCGATGCTCCTGCTATTACACTATATACTGTCCGAATATAGGATCACATCCCATTTTTAAATTTATTTACCAGTCAAATTGCTTTTTGACGAAATCACCTTCCGATCAAAATAGTTTTCGATGTTACTTAAGTCACCCGATTTCTTTGGAGATGCCGTTTGCCTTAAGTAAGAGAATGAGCATTAGCATTAGCATTATTGACCACCCACGGTTGCTACTCTGTTACTACCAGATCAGCTGCAATTACACAGAGAACCAACAGATGATGTTTGGGACTAACATTCATCCTCAATGTGTAAAAACTGAAGATCTAATATTTAGCAATACCAGCGCCGGCCGTGTCCGAATGCAGGTCCAATAGGGAATGGGAAGGAATGTGTTGACGTGATACTCGCTGTGAAGGAAACCGAGAAATCCTCTGCGCTTCCACTAGAAATCACTGGGATGTAAAATGTGGGGAAAGGTTTGCGGCAGGAGGGATCGTTTTTGGTAAACTAATGCTGATTGTAGTGATTTATAATAGGTACACAAACACAAAAACGTACGCATACACATGCACACACACGCACTCGTGAGTATAAACAGAATATAAAATGATATTTAATTGAACTTTAACTTTATTTTAACTTAACTTTAACATAACTTCAACTTAACTTTAACTTAACTTTAACTTAACTTTAACTTAGCTTTAGCTTAACTTTAACTTAACTTTAACTTAACTTTAACTTAAATTTAACTTAACTTTGACTTAACTTTAACATAACTTCAACTTAACTTTAACTTAACTTTAACTTAACTTTAACTTAACTTTAACTTAACTTTAACTTAACTTTAACTTAACTTTAACTTAACTTCAACTTGACTTTAACTTAACTTAAACTTAACTTTAACTTAACTTTAACTTAACTTTAACTTAACTTTAACTTAACTTTAACTCAATTTTAACATAACTTTAACTTAACTTTAACTTAGCCTTAACTTAACTTTAACTTAACTTTAACTTAACTTTAACTTAACTTTAACTTAACTTTAACTTAACTTTAACTGAACTTTAACGTAACTTAACTTTAACTTAACTTTAAATTAACGTTAACTTAACTTTGATTTTACTTTAACTTTACTTTAACTTTACATTGACTTTACTTTAACTTCTGTAGGCTAGTTCATCTCTTAGCTGAAAAAGTGAATATTTATAATATAAATGCAAAATTCAATAATATAAATGAAATATTATAATATAATCCTAGAGGTGTTTCATCATCGAAGAGCTGAAAGCAAGTTTAAATAATTAAAATCCATACATCCCGCATGAATGAAAACTGAAAAAAGTGTATTATTATTATGTTAATCTAATGTTGTCATGTATTCAAATATTCAACGATCTGAAAATAAACTTATCTTATTTAAAACAATGGATCTAACTTGAAAGATGTTTCATCATTCAAGAGCTGAAAATAAATTTTTAAAGAATAATATTTGTCGAGTGGTTGCATACGCAGTAGACTGATGCAAAATTTGACTTTTTCGCTCCACAGTGCTTAAATGGTTTCAAATCGGGTCCTGATTAGCCTCCCAAAGTTGCAACTCATTTGGTTAGAAACAGACTTCGCACAAGCCATTTGAAATTTACATGTAAATTAGTATGGGAAATCACAACTTTTTGTTCATTGCCTTCTAGTCTTTTTCCATATCGAGCTGCAAAACAGTTCGATAGCCATTCTTATAGATAATTTTCACAGCTACAACTTTGCTCAAGATCGTTTCTATGTAAAACGAGACAGGAAAAAGTAATTAATTATTTAAGAGATTGGTAAACTTATGACATGATCAAGCAGCTGCTCTGTAGGCAACACTGTATTTTGCAGTGTGACATAGTAGCCATGATTTTTGTGTCCTATTCAACGCCCCAGAAACACCAATGTTGCCTGCTGAGCAGTTGATTGAGCATGATCATAAGACATGAGCGCATTGAACCATTGATAACTTTCGATCCTTGCATTCAATAAAAAAGTGGTCTTGAGCAAAGTTCTAGCTGGGAAAATTTCTTACTAGTACAGTTGAATGCTTTTGAAGCAGACTAATATGGTGAATTATTGGATAGACATGAACAAAAATATTGGTTTTACCATAGTAATTCCCATACAAACTTCAAATGGTTTGTGCCATCTCAGTTTCTCGCCAAATGAGTTCAAATTTTGAGAGGTTAGTCAGGATCCGATTTGGAATCGTTTAAGTATTGTGGAGCGAAAATTTCAAAATTTGCATCACTCTTACGCAGCAAAGCTATGCAAATAAAACGGCGTCCCCGAAAGCTGTTTATAATTTCACTTTAATAATGAATCAATAGTCAGAAAAATCGAGGTTATTTGGACAGTTAACAGTTTTCATGCACTTGTTATCATGCATTACAATGTTTTTGTATTTTCCTGAACGACGGCTGAAAAAGTTAACCATTATAATATTATTCTAAAAAATTTCCATCATCGAAGAGCTGAAAATAAACTTAAATATTTAAATCAGTAAATCCAGCCTAAACGGAGGACTCGCGAACACAATAAGCTCCCCCATCACTCATATTCCGAATCTGATTAAATGAGTATATACAAGTATACAATTAAATATATCAACAAGACCATTTGCCTTAAGTAACAGCGCTGAGAAACCCGTGAAAAGTGTACGTTCGTCGTTTCGCTTTCTCATTATTAAAGTGAATAAATCGAACTGTTTGTTGCTAAGATGATTTCGGTGGTCCTAAAATGATGAATGGGCTGCACGTAAGGAGACGTAATTGATAATTCTCCCGAATATCCTGGTAAATAACACTTTGACTTAAGTAACAATAGGGGCCACCAAACGACGTATAATAACTTTTGACACAAAAACCAGTATTTTTTAGCATGAAAGCTAGCGATTTACATTTGTATGATTAAAATTCTGCTAAATATGTTAAACATTGCTATCACTATGAGATTATATGTGTTTAATTGGAAATAGGAACAACTTTTCGGTCATCAAAACAAAACTTTATTTTTCTCGGATTGGTGCGAATGTTACTTAGGACATAATGAAAATTTGCTCTTGAAGTGCGGGTTGTGCTTAGTAGGCCGGAAATGGGGTGGTTAACCATAATTGTCGTGAAAATCTCCTCTCAAATGATCACTACCGTAGCGATCTTGGATTACTTTCCACGAGCAATCCAAAGATAGTGACTCGAACAAAGTGAGAGGTCTAATCTGCTTACTTTGCTGGAGGTTTGGCTACTCGTGTTGCTTCCCTGGTGTTCAGAGTTGTCATTTTGAAGAAGTCGCACATGTCGTATTTCAAGACTGAGCAGTTGTCGCGATCCCCCCAGCCTGTACCGTGAGAGTTAAAATCTCCCAAGATCAACCGTGGCCCCGCTTAACCGAGCATATATCCAAGTAACTTTGACGAGAAATCGCAGTTCTCGGTGGAAGATATACTGAGGCAATACTGAGGCAAATACCTGACATGCAACAACTTCAATGCCTGTCATCGAAGGCAGATCGATTCTGTTTTAGATCGTGGAAAGCAAGATCGTTGTCTGAAGAGAGATCATCAACTGGCAAAATGGAGAACGTGTTACTGCTTTTTGGTGTGGTCTGAGAAGATGAAGCGGTATTCTTCAAGAGTTCTGCAATTGTTCTCCTGGAGCGAGCTTGCAGAGACCGCTCAATTTTGTCTCCCTGTTGTTTATACCTCGGGCAGTCAGTCAGGGTATACAGACTCTCCTTGCAGTACACGCATTTTGGAGGAGCACCGCAAGGGCCCTCTTGATGCTGCTTGCCACACTGATCGCAGCGTGGTTTGTTCGAGCAGTAGTCCGATGCATGACCAAGTTGTTTACATTTGGAGCAGTTCATTAACCGAAGTACAAACAGATGTACAGACAGCCGAACCTTGCCAATAGCTACGTGTTGAGGTAACGGTGAACCCGAAAAGGTCACACGAAACGAGTTTGATAAGGAATAAGAATTGTTGGAGCCTACGACGGATACTGAGTGCATTTGAAGGCAGTCCAATATCTTCACCTTCGGCAGAGCACGGTTTTTAAAGATTCCGAAGGAATCGGAAGCCAAGAAATCATCACTAGTCAAACTCGCTTCGGTGACCACCACACACAATTTCTACCTCACTACTGGGTATTAGACCTGTTCATTTTAACAGAAATGTTCGGGATGCACCGGGTCAACCGTGATTACTGTTCGTAATATTAATTTGAACTTCTGTGCAGCGAAATCGGTGATGATTTAAAGGTGTTTCAAGTTAATTTTATGTTTTTAAGGTAATTTACGGCATATAATATTTGTTTCTCGAGACTAAAGCAACGAACACTGCTGTAACAACTTTCATAGCTAATGTGTTATCTACCAACTTTGTGACCAAAGATAAAATAGAAGTTTGACTTAGTTTCCTGCTCGAAGATATCTTAAAAAGTGAAGAATTTTAAAATATTTGTTCTACGAACTTTTCACCCATATGATATAAACAATTTTAAGTAACGCCATAATTTTCCTTATACTGTTCAAGAAATTTCATTTAAACATAGTTTTCGTGTATATTCCATAGATTGGGAGATAAAAATCAGAAAAGAGGCTGTTATACCTAAAATTCACAAGACAACAGAGCCAATTAAAGTTTCAATTAGATTGACAGAACATAGTTGTATTGCTTTTCAATGACGACCGATGACTGTTTCATCGATAGAAGATTTTTTTAGAAATATGAATCCTCAGTAGACAAGTTTTTTTTATCAAAGGCAAGAGTCACTCGAGCCATAACAGCAATTTATAAAATAACGAACATTTTGGATGGCTCGAATGACATTTGCCTTTGAGAGAAAAAAACACATCTAACAGTAATAACGGTTGATCCGGTGCATCCCGAACATTCTGTTAAAATGAACAGGTCTGCTGGGTATGTAGACTCGGTATTCCAATGAAAAAAGCTCGCACGCAATAATTTGGTTAGTCTGCTTCCGGTCATCAACATACGCGCACAGTTTTTTTGTGTCACCTTGAAAATATCGGTAACGGCCGAAAAATGTGTTGTTAGATCCGTAAAGATCCTTGGAATGTTTAATGGTTTTTGTTTGGGCCGGGAAAAAAAAACAACCCACGGTCCTTTCGAGGCCTCTGGGTAAGCCTTCAGCAGAGATTTTCAGGGCCATGGTGGACTAGGAAGAGATGGTGGGGGAGAAGGTTGTGGGGGAATAACTTCTGTTAGGATATGCTCCAGTATTTTTGCTGGAAGACGAGTCAACTGGAACGTCAAGGCTATCTATTTCAACAAGGTCCTCGAGACTTTCGTGTGACGGGGACTTGAGTCTCGTCGTCTGAGATGAAAAGCGACCACCTTTATCATTTTCATCCATTGTGGTTTAATATCGCCGCAATGGTGTTTTTGGTGAATTGTTTACAGTAATTTAAAATAATATCAAAAACAAGAAAAAAATATATACGTATAACAAAAAAAAAATATTTTCACTCTACTAAAGATTAATACGAAGAAAATAAAAAAATAAATTAAAGAATTACTATTTACCAAATTTCGGATCACCCTAATTATGCACCCGCCTAATATTGTACCAGGGAAATAAGGGGGATGCGATACTGGCGAGAACAAAATAACAGCGATATCCTACACTCTACATTGAGGCGGCAGCAGACTGGAGAGATGTATTAGACTTTTCTGACGTTTGTGATTTGCACAAGTATTAGTGCAGAACTTTGGGTAAATTCAAATGTTTTCTTACACTAAAACTCATAAGTTACCAAAGTTCTGCACTAATACTTGTGGATTTCACAAACGTCAGAGAAGTCTATTGTTTTACCCAACGCTGAGTGGCAATTTGTCGCAGGCAACTTGTCGCACTTTCGTTGTTGCTATCGATGGTGTGCTGTGCCGATAAGGGTGATGATTTTGCTTATGATGATAGTTAAAGCTGGACCGTAATCAATGCGCTCGGCGTATGATTAACGGCTTCCTCGCGCACTAGTTGTCTATAACACTATGCCAACTAACTTTGGTGAGAAAAATCCCTCGCATGGGGAAAATCTAAAAAAAAAATAACAAAAAATAGTGTCGTACAACGAGACCAGTGCGTATTGACTGGCTAAGCGTGCGAAACGGAATGACCTAAAATTGGTTACTGACATTTTGGCTTGTTTTGTCCCGATTACCATGTTCCCAAAATATTTTTGTTTTAAATTACTATTATTGTCAATGAAGCAATCTTAACAAATAACGTGTCATGGAAAAACCTCATACATATATCCATACACACTAAGATTATTACACAGATTTCTGTGAAATTTTACCGCAATCTCAACAACTCAACTGTTCGGGAAACAGTTCGGTGATTTTTTACAGTTTTCCTGTTATTTTTCACAGAATATCACCGAGCTGTTGAGATTTCGGTAAATACTCACAGAAATATATGAAATAATCTTAGTGTGTATGGAAGAATCGTTTCAGGATTAGTTCCATAATATGGTAATGCTATCCCATAACATTACAAAATTTATCGAGGTCTAAATCGTCTAAATCGTGGTCTACAGAACCCTCAGAAAACCAAAATTATTATTTAGGATGTGCACTAATAGAAAGTAGACATGTTTTACTTTGTTTTGCAATCAATATAACCGCTAATAAATGCTACTGACATTGATTGATTTCCTTTATTTAGGAGATTTTCAGTCGCAGGCTGGTTCATTTCCGAGTGGTACTGAAATGTTTTCAGTTCGATGCCTAGACATATTAAAAATTCAGCATCACTTACAGAATTATAGAGACACTACATTTGTATTATGAACAGTTTTTTTTTTTTTTTTTTTTAAATAGTTCGTTTATTTACTAGGCTCAGTCGTGTGTGACACTTTGCGGAGCCAAAATCAGTAATGTTTGATTTACATTTTAAATAGCAGTATTTCTAGGTTAGTATTGGGTACCAATTACTCGTGGCGGGCTCGAGGTTAATGGGTAACAATTTCAATTGGAAGGATCTAGGTAGGAAACTGGTTTCTGAAGCCTCCTTCAGATACTACTCTCGGACGGTTGACCAAATCCTGACTGGGCAGGGGCAAGTAGCACAGGAACAGGAGGATAATAAGACTGGGACACAATGGCGGGATATTGTTAGGAAAGGAGGGGATAGTCACATCAAACTCTAACATCAGACAAACAAAGGAATTCGTAGATCGCTTGCATGTAGGGAAGATCACGTGTTCCCAATACATCTCTTACTTCACGGAAGGGTTGTCTACCTCGGGCCACTAGGGTATCCAATAGTCGTGCTCTGGAGGCGTCATTACCCGGGCAATACCAAACTGCGTGATCGATGTCATCATAACCGGTTCTGC
This sequence comes from Ochlerotatus camptorhynchus, assembly GCF_037179485.1. NCBI lineage: Eukaryota > Metazoa > Arthropoda > Insecta > Diptera > Culicidae > Ochlerotatus > Ochlerotatus camptorhynchus. Next base: position 26,792 of record NW_027041115.1, on the reverse strand, counting down.
ACCTACATATATTGCTGTCAACGAGGTTTATTCTATAGAGATGTGCGTCTAGCGAGTAGTGGTTGGACATAAGTCTTGACATCACTCGAATGAATCCCCGACTTACATCCAGACCTTTGAACCACGCTCTCGAAGAAATATTTGGAATAATGGAATGTAACCACCGCCCAAGAGAATTATTTGTCCAATCGTTTTGCCAACTTAAAAGAGAACTCTGACGTACTAATGGGAAAAATTCATCATGTGAAATTCTTCTATCATAAATCTCGCCTTGTTGTGCGCCCACCTTTGCGAGAGAGTCTGCCTTCTCATTGCCTGGGATTGAGCAATGTGAGGGGACCCATACAAAGGTAATCATATATGATCTTTCGACCAGCAAACTCATCTGCTCCCTTACCTTTGAAAGGAAATAAGATGAGTGCCTACCTTGTTTCATCGACCGAATAGCCTCAATCGAACTGAGACTATCCGAGAAGATGAAGTAATGGTCTATGGGCATATCGGAAATCATCCCCAATGCGAAGTTAATTGCTGCTAGCTCAGCAACATAAACGGAACAAGGTTCCTGAAGTTTCCGAAAGGCGGTTGAGTATTCATTGAAGACGCCGAAGCCAGTGGATCCATCAATGCGTGATCCATCAGTGAAAAATCTTCTATTGCAATTGACTTGTTGGTACTTTTCAGCAAAAATGTGGGGAATTGAGATAGGTCGAAGTTGATCTGGAACTCCTTGAATAGCCTGTTTCATGGAGAGATCGTAGTCAATGGGGGAACTGTAGTTAGTAAAGCATACACGAGAGGGGGTATAGCAAGGAAGGCTAATATCCGATGACATATAATTAAGATAGATTCGCACGAATCTAGACTGGATGCTCAATTCGAGCATTTCTTCGAAGTTTTCAATCACAAGGTTGTTACTGACACTACATTTAATCAATATTCTTAATGAGAGCTCCCAGAATCGGTTCTGCAGGGGTTTTACGCCCGCTAGGACCTCTAGGCTCATATTGTGTGTTGAATGCATACAGCCAAGGGCAATACGTAAACAACGATATTGAATACGTTCCAATTTGATTAGGTGGCTTTTTCTTGCCGAGTGGAAGCAAAAAGAGCCATACTCAAGAACTGAAAGAATAGTCGTTTTATATAGTTTAATGAGGTCTTCCGGGTGAGCACCCCACCATGTCCCGGAAATTGATCGTAGAAAGTTGATCCTTTGTTGACACTTTTGTTTCAAATACGTAATGTGGGTACCCCAAGTGCATTTTGAATCAAACCAGACTCCAAGGTATTTGAAGGTTAAAGATTGGGTAATGTCTCTGCCCAAAATGTTTAGACGCAGTTGGGCTGGAAACCGCTTCCTTGTAAACACTACCAATTCAGTTTTTTGCGGTGAAAACTCGATCCCTAAATTTCTTGCCCAGAGAGACAGATTATTTAGGGAATTTTGCAATGGTCTTTGCAAGATTTCTGCACGTGGACCTCTCATGGAAACCACGGCATCATCTGCAAGCTGTCTAAGCGTGCATTGATTATCTAAGCAGTTATCAATATCTTTGACATAGAAATTATAAAGTAAGGGACTTAAACATGAACCTTGGGGTAAGCCCATGTAGCTAATTCTAGAAGTTGTCAGTGGACCTAGATTGAAGGTCATTTGTTTTTCTGACAGCAAATTATACAAAAAATTATTCAAAATACCGGGTAATCCACTACTGTGCAAATTGTCTGACAGTATGACTATGGAAACCGAATCAAATGCGCCCTTAATATCCAAAAAGACTGAAGCCAATTGCTCCTTGTGCGCAAAGGCCAGTTGAATATCAGATGAAAGCATCGCTAGACAATCGTTTGTTCCTTTACTCTTCCGGAAACCAAATTGCGTATTTGAAAGTAGATTGTTTGATTCAACCCAATGGTCAAGTCTTAATAGGATCATTTTTTCTAATAATTTCCTCAGGCATGATAACATAGAGATCGGACGGTAAGAATTGTGATCAGACGCTGGTTTCCCAGGCTTTTGAATAGCTATTACTTTAACCTGTCTCCATGCTGGTGGAACTATATTGAATTCCATAAATGAATTATATAGGTTAAGTAATCGTCTTTTAGCGATATCGGGGAGGTTTTTTAGAAGGTCAAATTTGATCATATCGCTTCCCGGAGCAGAGTTATTTGATGAAAGAAGTGCCATTGAAAATTCCAGCATTGTAAATGGTTCATCCAGAGAACCGTTACTTCGGGCTGTATCCCGTAAAGTTGGTTGTGCTGGAACAGAATCTGGACAAACCTTTTTAGCGAAGTCGAATATCCATTGGGAGGAGTATTCTTCACTCTCATTGGAAGATGAGCGGTTTCGCATATAGCGAGCCTTTTTCCAAAGCGTTGTCATCGAGGTTTCTCTAGAAAGTCCCTCGATAAAAGTACGCCAGTAATTTCGTTTCTTTGCTTTTAGTAAGTTTTTAAGCTTTTTTTCAAGCTTTAGATACTTTTCAAAAAGCTCAGATCTTTCATGTCTACGATAATCTTTAAAGGCATCGGATTTCTCAAGATACAACTTTGTGCATTCGTCATCCCATCCAGGGGTGGCGGGTCTTCTTTTGAGCGATGCACTTGGAACACGTCGTTTCTGAGCTTCTAATGCGCTTTTGTAGATTAGCTCGGTAAAGAAACGATACTCTTCCAGTGGTGGTAGAGGATCGGTAGAATCAATACCAAGAGTTACCGCCGATACAAATTTTTGCCAATCAATGTTCCTCGTGAGGTCAAAAGGAACTTGAATTGACTGATCTGTTTTTAGACGACCACTTTTGATTGAAATAATAATTGGCAAGTGATCACTACCATGGGGATCATTGATAACCTTCCACAGACAATCTAATGATAGTGAGTTAGAGCACAAAGAAATGTCAAGACGGCTCTCTCGAGCAGGAGGGTTTGCTATACGTGTTGCTTCACCAGTGTTCAAGATAGTCAAGTTGAAATCGTCGCACAAATCATAGAAAATACCCGCTCTATTGTCATCGTATGATTCGCCCCAACCAGTACCGTGTGAGTTCATATCGCCCAGTATTAGAACTGGAGATGGAAGGATATTAACTGAACTCCAAAGCTGACGGCGGTTTATGGAAGTCCTTGGAGGGACATATACAGAAGCTATGCAAAGATCTTTGTTCTTCACATTTATTTGGCAAGCGACAATTTCAATGCCTGAAATTATTGGGATTGAGATTTTATAGAAGGGGTAGCACTTTTTGATCCCCAAAAGTACGCCACCATATGAATCATCTCGGTCCAGGCGGATAATGTTAAAATCGTAGAAGTTTAGTTCATCTTCAGAAGAAAGCCAAGTTTCACAGAGTGCAAATATATCACAATCAGAATTGTGAATCAAATACTTGAACGAGTCTAATTTAGGTATTAAACTACGACAGTTCCATTGTAATAAAGTGATCATATCTTGATCCTCACTCGACGAATTATCCATCGAAAGATATGAATTCACCAATGAGGGGCCATGATGTAGTCAATTGCTTGAAGTAGTTTCCGACTATAGGAACAAGCAGGTCAATAAGCCCTCTAAGTGGCGATTCGTCGGGAAAGCCGAGGGCATTCAAAATATTATCCACAATGTCCTTAAATTTAATCTTTCCTCGCTTGGACGGGAGAGTTTTCTTTGAATTGCGAGTAGACGTGGTGTTTATTTTTGGTAACCTCTTACGATTACCTTTATTAGGTAGCGGCGGGGTGGAAAAGCTGCAGCAAGGATCAGATGGAGCAGCAATTACCGATTTGTTCGGGTTTTTCAATGAATCCCCGCTACCTTCAGATTTTTGCATGCTTTTGAGAGTGGTTTTATTTTTTTTCCGGCGCACTCCCGGGGAGCTAGTCGGCTTCCTTTTACCGGGGGCGTGTACCTCCGGAGACTCACTCTCATCTGCTATGTCAGAGTCCAGTTCATCGGAAGACAAAATCTCAAAAGTGTTTTCATTTTGAGCGGCTGATGCCAACGAAGCAGAGGATCCATTTTGCAACTTAACCATTTCTGCAAACGTCAGCTTGGAGCGTTCTTTTATTGAACGCTTCACATTGTTGGTACGCTTCTTGTACGCGGGGCAGTCCTGCAAAGCATGAAGAGGTTCTTTGCCACAGTAAGCACATTTAGTTGCTTCCTGTTGGCAAGCACCCTCCATGTGGTCTTGGCTACATTTGCCACAACGGGGCTTGTTGTCACAAAAAGCAGCTGTGTGTCCCAATTTTTTGCAGTTGGTACAATTATATACCCTTGGTACAAAAAGTCGCACCGGGAAGAAAACATTTTCAATTTCTAAGAACTTTGGGAGAACCGATCCAGCGAAAGACACCTGTAGTGAGCCTGAAGGGGAATAAGTCTTTTGACCATCTACCGTGGTCGCTGAATACAATATCCTGCAACCCAGAACGTCCACGGTAGATGTAGCAGCATTTTGAAGGCGCCCCATACCTTCCATGACGTCATCACACGTCAGGCTCACTGCAGAGACCACGCCGTCTATCTCCACATCTCGAGATGGGATGTAGACGTAATACTCTTTGTTATAAGCCTCGTCGTCAGCAATATCATTTGCGATATTATATGTAGGTGCAGTTATACGCAGTTTGTTCCGATTGACCTGATGAAATTCGGTCCCCGGGAAACGACGCGACAATATTCTTTTAATCCCTAAGAAGTTAAGGGCTTTCTCTTTCTGCCGAAAATAGACAACCCAAGGCGAGGCAGAGGACGCCTGATAATGGCGCTTTCTAAGTTTATCATTGGGAGGCTTACTGCCCCCCTTTGAACCATCCATTAGAAATTAAAAATTGTCGTCAAAAAGTAATTATTATTTGACTTTTTTTTTATTAACGAACCACCCTATGTGGAACGATTCTACTGGGGGAGAGACAGACGATCCACAAGCAAACAGTCAGAGGAATGGGAATACAAAAACAGATACGTGCTGCTATTTGCCCTTACCGTTTCTACTGCTATACTGTTGCTGCTCTGCCACAATAGATGCCGGTCGTACACACCGTCCGTGCGGCGGCTCACTGCTTTCTGCTGGTTATTGTTTCCAGTCGTACACACCGTCCGTGTGGTTGTCGTTTGCCGATGTGTATTACACGGCTCTTGCTGCTGACTATGGCTCCGATAAAATCAATTTGATATCTTCGAGCGGGTTAAAGATGGACAGTCCGATCGTAGGCTTCGCCAGGATCGGCTGCTTCCTTATGTAGTGCGCGAGTCACCTGAGGCACAAAAACTGCTTTCAGAAAAAAAAACTTTTCGCGGTGAAAACACTTTTAAAGCTATGCCATGTGACGAGACAACAGGCCTTGATGTTGCTCATTCGCAAGCAGAACGAGGAATGATTATGAACAGTTATTCAGTATTTGTTTTTTAAGCATTAACAAATTATGTATCTTGACGAAGTTATCTCTAACGGATTATTTTGTATGGATAGTAGATACAAAATGGATTTTAACGGAATTAAGCTAATTTTTTTTAAGATGCTGATGAGTCACAACAGTTTAAGTATCCTCAATACTTTCCGAGCTACCAACGTATCTTTATTGCAAAATAAAAACCGGTCTATCTAATCTGACGCATGTGGAAATCGATCTATCAAACCAACGAATCAATTAAAGTGTATGCCAGTAGCAAACAAGGAAAAGGTGTATCATTTTTTTGTATCAAAGTCTTGTCCGTGTTCACAATAACTCATTTTTTTTTGTTCATAATTATCTTAAACGTCATCCCTTTACCCAACTAATAGCAGAAACAGATAATAAAAAGCATTAACTTTTAAATAGGGTTTAATAGTTTGATATGGACATTTCTATCTAATTTCCTATCAAATGTTACATACAACCTTTTGAAAAGGTATGCTTGAATTTTTCTCAAGATACCATAGTTCCACAGCCTGCTGTTTCCGAACTAAAATAAAATCAAAATTGGTTAGAGCATAATGAAATGGTGAATAAAATTATCGTTATAATATTTTCATTATTTCATGATGCAGATGCATCAAAATCTGAACTTTTGCTTGGGAATAATATGGTTAAAATCACAAACTTGGCTGAAAATGTTGAAAACCTTCAAAATATATGCTTGATTTTAAAGTCCAGGCTGCCACCATAGATTGGTTTCAGGTCGAATACTTGGGAATACCGTTACGAGATCGAAGTGTGCTCTGCTTCAAAACGGATGCGAAAAATTCTGCTGTCAAATTGCTCGTATAGGGTAATTGATTCTGGTTGGACCTATCCAAAAACTGATGATGGTTTTACCTATTTTTTTCAATCGCTAGTTTAGTCAATCTTTGCTAATTTTTTATTTTCGAAGATCACTTTACTATAAAAAAAACTCTTTTTCTTCAATATGCATGGGTGTTCTATTGAAAAAACTTCAAAACAATTGAGTTTCAATGTGTTTTCAAAACAGTTCACTTTTCACGCATTAGCTCCTCATCATGCCTTACTTTCAAACATACAAAAAAGGAATATTTTTTACATTTATTTTTATTTTCATGCAGTAAAATACTGCTTTAAGGTGTAAACAAGACGTTAGTATGCCATTTATCCATTGGTTTCACTAAAATGTTTGAATAATTGACGAAATTCGAATAGATATATATGATCATGGTTGGACCTATGTGTTTCCTAAGACGGCCGCTAGGTGCGCTTCGGTTTGTCTACATCCTTCATGCGCAGCTGATTTCAAATTCGATTTCGTTTTGGCCGAGTGATCAGTTTCTTCGATTGAAAAAATGGCTAAAGAAAAGAGTTATACGATCTAAAATCTTCAAGAGGCTGTTCTTTTAGTAAGAAATAAATCACTTACCGCGTACCAGACACAGAAAAGGTACAATATTCCGAAAACGACACTTCACGCAAAAATTAAGGGAAGCCACGGCAAGAAATATGGAAGGGAAATAGTGTTGAGTGTTGATTTGGAGAACCAGCTAGCGGATTGGGTTTGTATGTACGCTGCTTCTGGCAGTCCCAAGACGACCAAAAAGATCTTGGAAGCTGCTAAAGACCTTGCGTCACTAGTTGGGCGTAAATTTAAAGGAGGAATTCCATCGTCATGTTGGCTGAAAGGGTAACCACCGATTTCCGAACTACCACGAAAGAGCCAAAAGAATCTGTTAATATGAATTTACATCAAGCACTTCTCATACACCTTCTGTGTGTGAACTAACTTGAAATAAAATGTTAACAAACTTAAAATTGCTGACTAAAACTTATATCCAAAAAAATCTCCTAGGAGAAAAAAAACTATAAAACCGGAATTAAGTTCTGATATTCTGTCATTTTAAGCCCGTAAATTCTCCGGGGGCACCCAGAACATGCCCGAAAGTGGCCAATGTGGTATAAATTTTGTTATTGATCTTGTTATCTAATTTGGAAGTAATGTGAAGTGTAGGCATGATAGGTTTTATTCCTTCCATGTCAAAATTATGTTCCATATACCCTTGAACTTGTTCCGGCCATATCTCCGGAACCAGTTGACCGATTCCAAAAATATTCGATGAGTTTTTGCCTGTGCAATGGGACCACGATACCTATAGTTTGACGTTAAAAATTTTCCAAATCGGGTCAATTTTTTTTTTTTTTTTTTTTTCTTTGGTTTGTTTTTTTCGTCGATCTTGTTTTCCGTGCTGAGCACCAATGCTACCGACGTGCCAGAAAGGCAGCTCCCACACCTGGACCCTACCTATCGACCCATCAACTCATGAACCGGGGACCAACGGCTTTACTTCCCATCCGAAGGAAGGCGTGATCAGAGATGTTATGCCTCAGAACATCCCAGCGGCGCTGACTGGGATTGAATCCAGGCCTGCTAGGGTGAGAGGTAATCACGCTTACCACTACACCACCGGCACCGTTCAAATCGGGTCAATGATTTCTGAGAAAATGAGCCATGATGAATAGCTAATGCGTGCAAAGTGAACTTTTTTAAAAACGAAGTTAAACTCAAATTTCTTGATTTTTTTAAATAGCAAATTCATATAAACTGGATAAAAAGGGTTTTTTCATGATACCAATAAGCTCTAAACAAAGTTTTTGAACAAATATGGGCTAAACTAGCATTTGCAAAAATAGGTCCAACCATCATCATTTTTTAGGTCCAACCAACATCATAATTCTTTGCTGAATAAAAACGTTTTATAAAATCATTTGTTCATAAGATTTAACTTTTTATGTTATTATTAGAAACAAGAAAGGTAGATCTTTCCCCTAATCACGCATTTTTCATAATTATATGTTGAATTAATAAAAAAAATACGACATGAATGTTGACGTCGTGTGAAACCGGCCTAAATAGGTCCAACCATCATAAGTTACCCTTTTTTGTTTTCGTCGCGTTTTTCCAAATTTTATCTGAAGATGATTTGCCAGTTTTGAAAATCGATAAGTTTTTTTTAAAGATTAGTTTTTGTTTTTGTGGCCGAAAGATGGCTTTTTCCAAGTTTTTTTTTTCTTTATTTAGGAGATTTTTAGCCGTAGGCTAGCCCATGTTTTTATTAAAACACTAATCATTTTAAAGAATCATCTTTGCGGCAAATGCAACGCAGTAGGCCTGACCGTTTAGATGTTTGTATCATATCTCAAATATGCTGCCAACATCAATATTGACAAGAACAATGATTATGCGTCATCTAACTTAATCATTTTCCATGATGCTTTCTCGCACTGGCTGCGTTTGTATTAGATTAGATTAGAAGTTTACGATTTTCAGAGTTGGTTGAAAATGCTAAACTTATCTCAACGTGAAGTAACCGTCAACAATGCTGATGATGGTACAGCACGTAACACCACCCTACTGCTTTCGAGAGGAGCAACACAGTAGTATGAATTGAATTACGCGCTATTTAAAAACTACCCAAATTTGTGTAGAATCCACCCATATCGGTCAAAACTGAACCTACCCAAAAATGGGTAAACTGTGTTGGGAGTGACAAGTGGACAAATGAGCAACATTGACGTGAATCCGATCGACGTTGTTCATGTGTCAACTTGTCACTCCCAGCACAGTTTACCATTTTTGGGTAGGTTCTGTTTTGACCGATCTGGGTGGATTCTACCCAAATTTGGGTAGTTTTTAAATAGCGTGTATAACACCAATAGAAGAATTGCAGTAAAACACCATCACCTGGAAATGCTTCCGGCCACGTGAGACTTTAGCTAGTGATAAGCTGCAGACAGTACCGTTCCGATTCAAATTTTGGACGATTCAAATTTCGGACACTTTAATTTTTAATTAAATATTACATCCAGTTAGAAACAAAGTAATAATGTTAGATGATCGTGGAGGGCACTAGTCAAAAAAATTTAAAATTTACAAGACATGTGGATCATATTCGACCGAGATAATCAACTTTTAAAAGTGTCCGAAATTCGAGTTTAAGTGTCCGAAATTTGAATCGGCACGGTATATGAGCAAGTCAAACGCGCACTCTTTTGCCTGTGGATTTGAAGAAAAACTTCATATCCTCTCATCCATTAATGTATGAGCTAGGTAAAGGAGTGTGCGTTTGACTAGAACTGTATTTGCTCAATTTCAACATCTATTCAATTTTTACACTGCCGTACTCTAGCGGAACTGTCAACCTATTATCTTCAGAACAATCTCTAGTTAATAAATTATCACACTAAAGCTTCATGTTTATATTAGTATAGCTTTTCCAACCAACTCTGACTCTTAACATTTAATGATTTGATGATGGATTTTTGATTAGTATTATTTGAGTAACAACCATCCTTGGCATACACAGTTTGTTGGGGTGTGCTACTTCCGTTGTCTTCGTTCGATCTCAATGGACTACGGTTGTTCTCATGAAGGTTGATAAGGATGAAGTCACAACTCATGTTTTCGATGTTTACCTTGCAGAACAAGCAATTCACATTGCATTGAAATGCAAAACACTTCAAATCCAACTGTTTTGAACAGTAGTGTGATTCAAAGTGCAATATACATAAAATGATGGAAAAAATTTATCAACATTTCAAAGTTTGAAACACTAGAAATCAATGTGTAGAACACATTTAACCATGCTGAAATACACTTAAACTAAATGTGATTGTGCATATGAAAAGTTAAATGTTTAAACACTTCAATCAGACGTGTGGACTTTTTTGAGTGTAGTTAATAAAAAATTAAAAAAAATGTTGTTCCGAAAAAATCTACTGTCTCCACCTGGAAAATAATAAATTTTAAATTAAGTATAAAATACAACCACACTATACAATTATACCCACCTGATATTTCTCTACCTTGAATTGTAACCACACACCACCACTGCAAGCCACTGTCATCAACTTTCGGGTGCCACGCTTTGTCTTCACCGCTGATGCACAGAAGATGTTCCAGCAGATCTGGGTGCATTCGGATGACCGCAGATTTCAGCAAACTCTGTGGCGAAATGATCGATCGGAGCCGATCCGGGTTTACCAGATGAATACGGTTATGTACGGACTGGCCAGCTCACCGTACTTGGCAACTTAAGTTCTCAACCAGTTGGCCACCGATGACGGAGAACACTACCCTCTTGCAGTGCCAGTCATTCGAAAGGGAATCCACGTCGACGATGTACTGACTGGGCATGATGATCTACACACCCTCCAGGAATCGTGTGGACAGCTCATATCCTTGCTTGAAGGTGCAGGGTTTGTGTTGCGGAAATGGGCAGCTAACGAAAGCGCAGTTCTAAGAAACGTTCCTTCCGAGCTATGGGAAACCACCAGCAAGCTAGAAATCGATCGTTCAACTGCTGTCAAGACGCTAGGCCTTCTGTGGTTTCCTGAATCCGATAAGTTCATGTTCAAGATACCAACTCTCCTTGAGCAGGTCGTTATCACTAAGAGGGTAGTTGTGTCTGAGATGTCTGGGTTGTTTGATCCCATCGGCCTTCTCGGGCCTGTAGTACTGAATGCTAAAATGTTCGTACAAACTCTCTGGACTGAACATTTGCCATGGGATACGGAGCTATCTAATGACTTGCAAGATTGGTGGATGACCTATCGAACTGACATCCAGCAATTATCCACTCTAGAAGTTCCGCGAAGGGTACTGGCTAACACTTCTCGTCAGTACACTCTCCACTGCTTCTGTGACGCTTCCATGAAGGGTTACGGGTGTTGCGTCTACAGCATGTCACAGGAGAGCTCCACAGTTACCTTCTGACCTCAAAATCTCGCGTCGCACCGTTGCGTGGACAATCCATTCCACGCCTGGAACTTTGCGCTGCGCTACTTGGTAGTCATATCATCGATACGCTGCGCAAAACTACCGAATTCACTGAGCCAGTAACAATGTGGACCGATAGTACAATTGTGCTTCACTGGCTACAGTCAAGATCTAACAGCTGGAAAGTCTTCGTTTCAAACCGTGTGGCGGAGGTTCAACGACTGACGAAAGGATTCGAGTGGAGACACGTTTCGACGAACTTCAACCCTGCTGACCGGATTTCACGAGGTACCTTGGCAAGTCAAATCGTAAATGACGATCTTTGGTGGTATGGCCCCAGATTCCTGTGATACCCGAGGGAGCAATGGCCAGCATCCGTTTTTCTGGCGCCAGATGAGCAATTAGTCAACGAGGAGGCTCGCCGTGTCATCACATTATATGTCAGCGAAGCTGATCAAGGACTCTTTGACCGATATTCAGAACTCGCCAAACTGCTGAAAAGTGTCGCCTACTGCTACAGGTTCTACCACAACTGCAAGCTAACAAGAGCGAAGCGCTCAATCGGATCACTGTCGCCAGATGAATGTGATCGAGCGCTTAAGGTTCTAGCTCGCCTTGCTAAACGTTTCTCCTTCCAGGCGGAAATTAAGAAATACATGCTTCTAAAGAATTCATCGATTACACCGAATCTGGGACCAAAGTCCCCTCTTCGCAACATGAACCTTTTCGTGGACGAATTCGGGTTGCTACGAATCGATGGCCGTTTACGCTACTCAAACGCGCCATTCGATACCCGTTTTCCAATTTTGTTGCCGCACAACCACAAACTAAGCTTGATGATCGTGCGAGCAATACACATAAAAACCTTGCACGGTGGACCTACGTCAACGATTCTGGCCACTCCGGGGTCGCGACCTAGCTCGTGCAGTAGTTCGTCAGTGCGTCACTTGTTTCCGGTGTCATCCGAAGCTGTCAACGCAAATCATGGCTCCATTACCGGAAGTACGTACTACACCAGCACGACCCTTCTTGTATTCGGGAATGGATTACTGTGGGCCGTTCCTCGTTCGTCCGCTGAATGAATGTGAATGAATGAAAATGTACGTCTCGCTTTTCGTATGTCTGGTGGTGAAGGCCGTGCACATCGAAATCGTCGCCGATCTATCCGCCGCATCGTGTATCAACGCCGTGAAACACATCGTCGCGCGCCGCGGCCGTATCGTAGAGCTACATTGCGATAATGCGACCGCTTTCGTCGGGGCGGATCGTCAGTTCGTCGCGTCGCGAAAAGAATTCCTGCAGCAGTTCAAGGGCGACGAATGGAGAAACTATTGCTTGAACAACGGGATCAAGTTCCAGTTCATCCCTGCACGCTCACCTCACTTCAGTGGCATTTGGGAGGCGGGAATCAAATCTTTCAAACACCATTTCCGTCGCATCATGGGGCTGAAAGCATTCTCGGTGGATCAGTTCCACACCGTCGTCACGCAGGTGGAATCAGTGCTCAATTCCCGCCCCCTATCACCGCTAACCGATTCTCCCGATGATCTGGTCGCTCTAACTTCAGGGCATTTTTTAGTTGGTGAGCCCCTCGTCACAATCCCAGAACCAGATCTGAGCCACATCAACCCTGGCCGCCTCAGTCGCCTACAGGACATGAAGAAGACACTGCAAGACCTTTGGACTCGTTGGTCACGTGATTATGTAAGTCAGCTGCATCAACGGACAAAATGGCGGAAGCCACAGATCGATCTGCAACCAGGAAATCTAGTGCTCCTAAAGGAGAATACACCCCCCCCCTCCACTGGCCTTTGGGACGTATCGTCGAGACCGTTACTGGTAAGACTGTCGTGAAGACAGCTAGTGGCCGTTACAAACGGGCCGTCATCGAAGTGTCAGTTCTTCCAACCGATCCAGATGAGGAAACCAGAGATAACGATCAAGATGTCGCTTGAAACTGGCCGTTTCAATGGGGGCCTGCATGTTCCGAATGAATCTACGCTCTCCACCTGGAAAATAATAAATTTTAAATTAAGTATAAAATACAACCACACTATACAATTATACCCACCTGATATTTCTCTACCTTGAATTGTAACCACACATTCATACGCACTCACTCTTATGTACACTCGTTATCATGCTCTAACACTCGTTATCATACATTCTCATCCCTGCACAATGTAAACGAGAGATCGAAATACAATTTAGTTACTATCAGACCAGCAAAGCCATCGTACGTTTTCTACGCTAGTCCGAAAAATATCACCATCGCAAATTTTAATATCGGTGTGACTTGCCGGTGGGCAAGTAGTTTCCCGAACAACAAATGTAGTCTACAAATGTTTGGGCCTCGGATATAGAGAACTGAATTTAACATTTGATTAATCAAAAAATGGATCTTTGATGCTTATTTGGAAGATTTGAACTCTTGATCGCTGGGAATGCTTGTGAATATTTGAGGTGGACAATATGGTTAACAAAGAGGTGAACGCCAGTCCGCATCGTGCTCTCTTGCCGTGCGGATCTATTTGCTTTTTGCTGAAGGAAGTGTTACTACTACCTAAAGCTACAACAAATTTAAACAGCACTTTTCAGTGCTCAACCTGTAAAAATTTTCTACCTTGTTCCAACTCTTATTCCTCTTCGATCCTTGTTTGGACCCTACCCGAGGTAATCCTTCTTGGATATCGATTTGGAAAATTCCTCTTCGATCCTTCAGATTCTTATAGTAATCTGCTTGGAAGTCGAATTGGATAAAAATTTACTGCCGCCATGGCGCCTAAACGCAAAAGAAAGGGGCAAACTCTTGACCCCCCTTCTGATGAAATTAATTTGAGTAATCAATTTGATTTGCTCACGGATGATGAGAATGATCCATCATCCAAGAAAAATTCTAGTAAACTTTCCCGGCTTAATGCCAAGAAGGAAAAGATTCCCCCTATTGTGATAACCACTACCGATTTCCATGCTCTTCGCATGGAACTTTTGAATTTCGTGAAAGTTAAGTTTTCACTACAAATTGGACGTCGGGGTGAATGCCGTGTATTGGCTGAAACCTTGGACGGATTTAAATGTCTTCTCAAGTATCTTACTGAGAAGAAGCACAAATTTTTTACTTACGACACCAAAACTGAACGTGTGTTCAAGGTTGTCATGAAAGGACTGCCCAGTGGTGAATCCCTGGATCAGATCAAAGATGAACTGGCAAAATTACTTGGAGTTGTGCCACTCCAAGTAATCAAAATGAAAATGAAATCCCGTCCTGGCGATTCGCGCAACGGGATTTCTAATGATTTTTATTTAGTTCACTTCAAGTCTAGTGAACTAAACAACCTTAAGGCCTTAGAAAAAGCTAGCCTTATGCTCCATGTCCGAGTGAAGTGGGAACACTTCAGGAAGACTGGAGGAAATTTCCAAAACCTCACCCAGTGCCGTAAGTGCCAGGGATGGGGTCACGGAACTAAAAATTGCTACATGCCAGCTAAATGCATGAATTGTGGTGATTCCTCTCACGCAAAGGACGACTGTCCTGTGAAGGAAGATCCTAAGAAATTTAAATGTTCAAATTGTGGTGAAAACCACAAATCCAATTTTTGGGAATGTAAGACTCGCAAAGCGATCCTACAATCTCGTTCTAACCGTCAGGTAGGAAACGCTCCACGTTTCCGACCAGGTACAAATTCCTCTGCTGTTAACAACGGTCAGCGAGGAACAAATTCTACATTCGTACCCGTAGGTACAAATATCTCCCCTGCTTCAAATGTTTCATCTGTACCTACTCCCCTCGTTGCTAACAATGTTCAGCGAGTTAATGGAGCTTCCTATGCTGCTATTGCAGCGGGTAGAAATCAAAATACTAACCAACGTTCTAACGGAAATTTTGACAATTTTGACTTAGGAAGCATTACTGCCCCCAAAATGGAATTTTTACAGAATTCATTAATTGACATGATTTCTGATATGCTTAAATCTAACTCCATGTTTGATGCTATTCAAACTGGAGTAAAATTTGCAAATAATATTGTCATGACTTTAAAATTCAGTAATGGATTTTAAAGCATTAAATATTGTAAATTGGAATGCTCGATCTCTTAAAGATAATGAAGACGAGCTATTTAACTTTTTAAGAGTTCATAACGTGCATATTGCCGTTATAACTGAAACGTTCCTTAAACCTGCCCATAAGGTTAAGAAGGACGCAAACTACTTGATTTATAGAAATGATCGTCTTGATGGACCCTGTGGTGGTGTTGCCATCATTATTCATAGACGAATCAAACATAAAATTCTTTCTTCATTTGAAACCAAAGTTTTTGAAACTTTGGGAGTTTCTGTTGAAACAAAATTTGGACAACTTACGTTTATAGCTGCCTATTTGCCATTCCAATGCGTAGGCCAGCAAAAGAATTTTCTCAAGGGTGACCTCCAGAAACTTACCCGTCATAGGTCTAAATTCTTCATTATTGGTGATTTTAATGCAAAACACCGCTCATGGAATAATGCTCAAAGCAATTCCAATGGTAATATTCTGTTTGATGATTGTTCTGCAGGTTATTACACTATTCAATATCCAAACAGCCCAACATGCTTTTCTTCTATAAGAAATCCCTCCACTATTGATTTGGTCTTAACTGATTCATGTCAACTTTGTAGCCAATTGGTTACCCATGCTGACTTCGGTTCTGATCACCTTCCAGTAACTTTTGAAATATCCCAAGAAATAATTTGTAATCCCAACAGCTCTACTTTCAATTACCATAGAGCTGATTGGGAGCAATATCGAACATTTATGGAATATAACTTCGATCCAAACATACCTTTGCAAACCAAAGATGAAATTAATTATGCTCTTGAATCTCTGACTACTTCTATAGTTGAAGCAAGAGCTGCCTCAGTACCAAAA
Organism: Ochlerotatus camptorhynchus; assembly: GCF_037179485.1. NCBI lineage: Eukaryota > Metazoa > Arthropoda > Insecta > Diptera > Culicidae > Ochlerotatus > Ochlerotatus camptorhynchus. The sequence goes on along the minus strand of NW_027041115.1, from coordinate 10,674 downwards.
TGCGAGGTTAAATTCGATTCAATTATAATAGACGATGATCTTCAGCTCTTGATCCGTCTTAAAAATGTCCGTAGGAGACAATATCAAAGAACACGCGATCCTGCCATGAAAGTTATCTGGCGGGATTTGCAAAAACAAATTAAAAAGCGATTCTCTGCCCTGAGGAACAAAACTTTTGAAAATAATATTTCTAAATTAGACCCGAGTTCCAAACCCTTTTGAAAACTCACAAAAATTTTGAAAAAACCTCAAAAGCCTATTCCAGCGCTTAAAGAAGGTGGTAAAATTTTGATCACAAATTTGGAAAAAGCTCAGAAACTTGCTAAGCAATTCGAGAGTTCCCATAATTTCAGTTTGGGTCTTACTAGTCCTATTGAGAATCAGGTTGCTCGGGATTTTCTGAATATTTTCTCTCGGGAAAATATTTTTGATGATTCCTGGGGGACTGATTTGGACGAAGTAAGGTCTATAACTAAAAAATTTCAAAATATGAAAGCTCCAGGTGATGATGGAATTTTCTATATCCTCATCAAAAAACTCCCAGAGAGTACCTTGTCTTTCTTGGTAAAAATATTTAACAGATGTTTCCATTTGGCATACTTTCCTGATAAATGGAAAAATGCAAAAGTTGTTCCAATTTTGAAGCCGGATAAAAATCCAGCTGAAGCTTCTAGCTACCGTCCAATAAGTTTGCTTTCTTCAATAAGTAAACTTTTTGAAAAGATAATTTTGAATAGAATGATGCTTCACATCAATACGAACTCAATTTTTGCAGATGAGCAGTTTGGATTTCGCCATGGGCATTCAACTACTCATCAACTCTTAAGAGTTAACAATTTAATTCGTTCAAACAAATCTGAAGGCCACTCAACTGGAGTTGCTCTTCTAGACATAGAAAAAGCATTCGACAGTGTTTGGCATGAAGGTTTGATTGCTAAATTGAAAACGTTTAATTTTCCACTTTATATTATGAAATTAGTTCAAAATTATTTAACTGACAGAACTCTTCAAGTAAATTATCAAAATTCCAAATCTAATCGACTACCTGTTAGAGCAGGAGTTCCTCAGGGTAGCATTCTTGGGCCTATATTGTATAACATTTTCACTTCGGACCTCCCTGATTTGCCTCAGGGTTGCCACAAATCTTTGTTCGCTGATGACACAGGCATTTCCGCTAAAGGAAGAAGTCTTCGTGTTATTTGCAGCAGACTGCAGAAAAGTTTAGATATTTTCTCTTCTTATTTACAAAAATGGAAGATTTCTCCCAACGCTTCCAAAACTCAACTTATAATATTTCCACATAAGCCTAGAGCTTCGTTTTTGAAACCTAGTAGTAGTCACATAGTCACTATGAACGGAGTTCCAATTTCCTGGTCAAACCAAGTGAAATATCTTGGATTAATACTTGACCAAAAATTAACTTTTAAAGATCACATTGAGGGCATTCAAGCCAAATGTAACAAATATATAAAATGTTTGTATCCTCTTATAAACAGGAAATCCAAACTTTGCCTGACGAATAAACTTCTAATATTTAAACAAGTTTTTAGACCGGCCATGCTTTACGCTGTGCCAATATGGTCTAGTTGCTGCACTACCAGGAAAAAAGCACTTCAAAGGATTCAGAACAAAATTCTGAAAATGATTTTGAAGTTGCCCCCCTGGTACAGTACAACCGAAGTACATAGAATTTCGAATGTTGAGACTTTAGCACAAATGTCCAACAAAATAATCAATAATTTCAGGCAAAAATCGTTGCAATCCTCAATTGCAACGATTAATTCCCTTTATACTTAGATAAGATTTATTTTTAGTTTTTAGTTTTAAGATATCAATTGTTATACTGACATGCAGGTTAAAAAACCTGTTTAAAATACTGAATTGCCAAGACATGAACAATGTAAAAACACTTAGATATATATCATAACAATTAAGGCTGGTACGTTACTGCAGTAACTGGAGCACCTAGGTTAAAATGAAATGTAATTTATTTTGAATTTGGAACAAATAAAGAGTTAAAAAAAAAAAAAAAAGAGGTGAACGCCTTAGATTTTTCACTTTTATATCGCTGTGAAGTAACTAAAAATTGTTGAGGGAATTTATATCTGTAACTGTAATAAGTTCGTTTTGTTTGCTAATCTGGTTAAGATGCCATACTTATTTATCTTAAAGTTAAATCATCCAGCTCAAACCTTGTAGGGGTAAGAGGTGGGACCATCGTTATCATCATCATTATAATCATCATCATCACTATAAGTAAAAAACTTCGTGACGTGACAACGTGACCTAAAAAGAGCGTTTTTTGTTTTAATAAGTAGTTGAGATGAACATCAACATGAATTTGTTCGAAAATTCTGTGTACATCGTACAGCGTAACAAACGGAATGTCCAATGTGCATCTGCTTTTTTTTTAGGTGTACGTCAGATTAGTTTCATTATGTGTCTCCAGTGGGATGCGTTGGTCCCCTCAAGAGTTAGGGCATCTACGAAATTGACCTGGAAAATAGCTGGCATCACTGATTTGTTCTAAATTGGTTTTCTTGCTGAATGCTTCAGTGGTGCCACTATGACGAATGTCAGCCCAGTCCCAACTTGTGAATTTTATGTCTCTATTTCTGGTGACGTTAAAGATTAAGATTAATAAGCATTTTATTAATATAGGCTACTATAAGATACATGTAAAAACTTATATTGATAAAACGGTTGGTTCATCTGTACTACAAAGGAAAAGGGGACTGTCTACATGGAGCTTTAACCCTAATAACCCTAATTCTGCTTTGAAAGGTTGTCTGTCAATACTATTGTGAGACTACCGTCATCGGATCACATAAACAGCGTTTAAATTCCCAAACAATCAATATTTATAGACCAGAGCTCTCTAACCAACTTCCATACAAACGCACCTTCAACAGCACTTTAAAAGGAAAAGCCGCTAACGGGTGAGTGACATGTGGTTCGAAATTGACTCATCCTCGTTTTTAACGTTTACCGATCATCATCATCACCGTAAGCTGTATATCGCTGTTTGATCCAGGAATTGTGAGGTTCTATAATTCTAATTACCCCTGGCTTACGTCGGGCTGAAAAAGGAAGGGGTGCTAGGATGAATTACCGATTTACTGCTATTTAAAACCATCAAGAGTCGTAGAACCCCCAGTCTCATTACCCAATGAATATCGTTAGCAACTCAGATCAGTTTTTCCCGTGTCGAAATATACACAAACAAATAGCCGTAGAAAAGCAAATGTGAAGACGATATAAGCTCATAAAAGAGACAGAGATTTTTTTTTCGCCGCTTCTATCTTGTTGAGCGGCCAGGAGTGTAATTCCGACTACCTACTATAACCGGGGAACACGCAATAGAGTCGAGTCCCTAACCCGGCACTTGTTTAGATTAGTGAGCGTCCAATATAAATGTGAAAATGATCATCAGTTATTTTTTCCGCTGAAACATAAGAACCGTTGTTTATCCCAAGTGAGCGAACGATTTTCCTCTCGATATACTAAATAGCAGGATAGGTGGTGGTAGTATTATGGAAGATCTTTTATCGACTCGGCGCAATGAGTTTTCCTTTCCTTGTTGATCTATTTGTTCTCTTGACGAACTGCGGCGGCAACGGAACACATGTTTCACTTTTAGGACAGGACTGTGTATTGCGTGAAGAGTAGGATTTTATGCGTCTAACCGCGCTATTAGAAGACAACTGCCTGCACTGCGTGGAGTGTAACTTCAACCGAAAAGAAACTGGTGGTGGGTGCGCGTGTCCATTTCTCACTAGAAAATAAAAAACGCAAAGAATCGTTCAATTAAACAACGAGTATTTTTTTTTTTTTCATTGGCTCCGGTGATGATCTGTGTAGCGTGCCGTTAGTCCTCCTCCAGTGGAGGGGAAGGAAAAAAAGAACGATAAAGGTTTCACTACGTATTTTGGATTGTTTATCCAATTGCCGCCGAGATTGTTTGGATTTTGATTGCTTGGGGCCACCGCCATTTCGAAATTGCTTCGTTCGCACTGGTCAACAATAAAAGGTTTTCATTACTAGATTTGCATCTGGGATTTTTCCAGATAGCGAATGGAAGAAAAAATAGATTGAGCGAAAGAGTTTCTGTGGTTTGAATTTAATCGTTAGCCAAAACTTCCTGCTTCTAGGAAATCTAACATATGGTTTGGTATTTTTATTTCCAATTGCAAGCTTAATCATCAAGTAAACTAAATTGTTTGCGCAAGATCCACGAACTGCACAACTTTTTCTCGTTTGTCTTGGCTTTAACGTTTTACTGGAAATTTTCGTCTTCCTTCATCATAATATTCTGTGTCCACTTCCTCACTTGTTGTTTGAGAGGATTCACAAATTTCGTGGAAAATCATGGACCAGGGATGTCGAGACAATTTTTTCTAGGGAAAATGTCTCCTCTTGGGTGGGATGTCGTACATTTACTGATCCGGAGGTTCCAAACAGTACAGCTTTTCCTCTAATAATCCGGTCGGTGGTGCTACCCTTTCATAAGTATATTGCTTCAGCTAATTATCTTGGGTACAAAAGACTTGAAATAGCATTATCGAGAGCAATGATACTGCCTGATGACAGTAGCGGCGTGCTGGCGTTAACACGCCAACAGTAGAAGTATAGCAAATTTTGAAGAATTTTTTGCAAATTTTGTAGCATTTTGAGGAGCTGCGTAATACATGAAGTTAATAATAAGAGCAGGGAATTTTGAAAAAGTTCAGGAAATTTTTTAGAAGATCTAAAAATAGTTCAGCAAATATTTAAGAACTTCAGGGATCATCGCTTCAGAAGGGAACTTCGAAGCAGTTTGTCAGAGATCTTAGGGACCGTGCACTTATTACGTAAGATTTTTCTATCCTAGCTCCGCCTTAGTATAATATCTTACTACTACTTACGTCGATCATTAAAATGTTCTGTATTCTTCATGCTTATAACGTGAATGTGATTTGTAAGAAACGTTTTTTTCCTTGATTTGGTTTCCGTCGATCTTGTTTTCCGTGCTGAGCACCAATGCTACCGACGCCAGGGAGGCAGCTCCCACACCTGGACCCTACCTATCGACCCATCAACTCATGAACCGGGGACCAACGGCTTTACTTCCCATCCGAAGGAAGGCGTGATCAGAGATGTTATGCCTCAGAACATCCCGGCGGCGCCGACTGGGATTGAACCCAGGCCTGCTGGAGTGACAGGTTATCACGTTTACCACTACATCAAGTAGAAACGTTAGAACTGGGTAAGAAACGTTAGAAAATGTCTTTTTTAAATTTTACGTAATAAGTGCATGAACCCTTTAATTAACATCTGGAAAGTTCCTTGAATTTTAAAGAAGTTCCCAAAAGCTTCGCTAAATTTCAAGGAAATTTCCTGAAGTTCAAGAATATCTGTAGATAATGGGTGTCTTTCCAGAAGTTCAAAGATGCTCAGAGCTATTCGTAGAATTAAGAGTGATTGGAAAAAATTGGATTTTGAATACATTCAGGGTGCTTTGTAAAAGTTGAGCAAATTTTAAAACTTAAGGGAGTTTAAATAGTAGGTAGTCAGGGAATGTTGCATAAGTTACAATACATCCTTTCAGACATCCTCTCTAGATACCAGGAAATATTCAAAAGATCTCCAGATAGACGATAATGCTAGATATATTTTCAAGGCTTCAAGTTATTTATGTTCTGAAAATATCCAACTGTTAGAAAATACAAATGACGTCTCTCAAATATTCTTTCCAGATTACAGGTTGATCAAGAACTATTCAAAAGTGTTCCAGCTAATCGAATATTTCAGCAAAGTGTTGATTTTTTTTAAACATGATGTATATTATTAATAATCTTTATGCAGGAGTTTAAAATTTGAAGTCGTCACCTTCATTTTCATAACAAAAAATCTACACTTGTCTGCCTAAAATTCTAAAAGCATTCTAAAATATTTGTCAATGTCTGCGAGAAAAACAAATCTTCAAAATGAAAATATGTTGTCAAATATGGCACCCCTGAACACAAGTATCAATAAGAATTTTGGTTTTATCATAGTCCTGTAGCCCATGATTCGGGTGCAGTCATGTTAAGAAAACATAAATTGCCTGTTATATTTGTTTTAGTGAAACGCTCGATTTTTAACATTTTACCCAGTGGACGAATTTTAGTAAAATTATTGGCATATGAATGATCTTTATTACGACTTAAATGAGAAAAATTTCAAGAAGTCTCTTTGGAATTACGCTTTGGAATTTCGGGTACTGCATATAAATGGTTTGAAAGCTATTTATCTGACAGAACACAAAGGACTGTTTTTAATGATTTTGTATCTTGTCCCGTTGACAATGACCTTGGAGTGCCCCAGGTAAGTGTATTAGGGCCCCTGTTATTTATTATGTATATTAATGACTTGCGACGTGTTTTACGATTTTGCGACATTAATCTTTTTGCAGATGATACTGTGTTCTTCATTGCAGCTAAGGATTTAGAAGTTGCCTTCTCACACTTGAATGAAGATTTGCGTTCTCTAAGTAGATGGTTTGAATACAAGTAAAACTACATTTATGGTAATTTCGCGGAATCGAGTAAATGAAAACGTCGCTGTTGCAATTGATGATGAGACTATTGATCGCGTTCGCGAGATTAAACATCTTGGCGTGATTATTGATGACAAACTTAAGTTCAAGTCTCATATTGACAATGTCATCAAGAAAATTGCCAAGAAGTATGGAATTCTATGTCGCTTGAAAAACGATTTGACTATTGGTAGTAAAATACAGTTAAACAAATCAATCATCTCCCCTCATATAGACTTTTGCCCTTTCATTTTAGTTTTGGCCACAAATATCGAGATTACAGTGCTTGCAGAATAAAATAATGCGTTTGATTTTGAGATGTAATCGGTGAAGCAAAGAATTGTATATTTGACTGTGGTGTTCATTTTTAAAGTAGTTAACGGTTTGCTGCCTCAATATTTGTGTGATCGAATTGAAAGAGGAAGTGACTATCATAGATATAATACTAGAAACGCGGATGAAATAAGAACACCACATTTCTTGACTTGTGCTTCACAGAATTCATTATTTTTTAAAGGAATAAATGTTTTCAATTCGATGCCTAGACACATCAAGCGTGCAACTACACGCTTGGGAGTACTCCAAAGTGCGTGGTGGATGGTGCTATCCACCCACCACTGTTTTCCTACTGTTCCATTTAGCTAATTTTATTTATTTTTTGCTCTGGTGGTGGTTCATCTTCTTCAGTGCAAACTGTTTTCAGACAGCCAATGGAAATTGGCAATTTAATCCCATCGACGATGTCGATAATGATCGGTTCGTCAAATAGTTGCGATAGTAGGGCTTTAACCGAAATGATACATTTGATGCAATATTGTTGCCTTGGTGGTTGGATTCAGCTGAAGTCAGATGATGGTAATAGCACCGACAAACCGACATGAATGACCAATAAGAACCGCATTCTCCTTTCGCATGCAAACTGCGTCGACAAGTACAAGGTTCAAACAGTGTGCATAGCAGTGAACAAACAAAGTTCCTAGTCACTGCGATTGTGTTTGCCCAGCAACTCGGTCCCTGTCTTTCAATTTCTGAACCTTGGAATCGGACAACTTGGATCGTCCGAAAAGACCGATAGCAAAATGTTTGATTGTGTAGAATTAGCTCTGAAAATCCAGAACAACATTGAAAATAGCTTTGAAGTTTCTAAAATTTCTTGGAAGTTACATAAAGTTACAGTCCGAATAATATTTTGATAGAAAAATGTTGTAATAATGTTTTGCGTCATGCTCTTCTTTACAGGTTAAAAATATAAACCAAAGAAAATATATTCTTCAGTTACCTTTCTGAATTTTTTTTGTAGTACATTTTTGTATATTTTGAAGGCATCGTTTCAGTTTATTTTTTACTATTTAAAGGTTTTGTAAGCCCTATATGCTGTTGTATTTATACACTACTCTAACCGTTGCAAGTACGTTGAACTTGGTCATTTTCAGCGAAAATTGTAGTTTTATTTTTTCAAATTTGACCTAAATGCCAATGTTAATTGGATCATTAAAAAGGTTTAAAAAATATGTAACGATTGGATCAAAAGCGCACAAAACTATTTTGACAAGCGAGTACAGTATTGTTAACGGAATGACGACTTGTGTGAAGGATGTCAACCCTGTCCCAATGTACCGCCAGTCAGGGTGACAGAAAATGATGCCAAACATTCAACATGTTTTAAAGATGATATAAAGGACAAACCCGAGTTTATTTCAACGTACAAAGACAGCTGAAACTTTTTACACAAGGTAACAAATGACATGAAATTTTCAGAGAAGATTCTTAGACGAATTCTTAGTAAGACAACAATAGACCAAGGTTCAATGGAAAACTAATACCCACTTTTCAATTAGGGAATCCAAAAGCTGTCTTTAAACATTGTACAGTTGCGAAAAAGTCCATCCACGAAAAAGTCCAGTTGCAAAAAATTCCTTGAGGTTCTTTTCGAAATTTTTAGAACTCTATGAGCTCTTTGAAATTCTTATCAGAAGTCAACGGCGCCGGTGGTGTAGTGGTAAGCGTGATTACCTCTCACCCCAGCAGGCCTGGGTTCAATCCCAGTCGGCGCCGCCGGGATGTTCTGAGGCATAACATCTCTGATCACGCCTTCCTTCGGATGGGAAGTAAAGCCGTTGGTCCCCGGTTCATGAGTTGATGGATCGATAGGTAGGGTCCAGGTGTGGGAGCTGCCTTCCTGGCACGTCGGTAGCATTGGTGCTCAGCACGGAAAACAAGATCGACGGAAAAAACAAACCAAAGGAAAAAAAAAAAATTCTCAGAAGTCCTCTGGAATTGTTTTTAGAAATCTTCTTGACTTTTACAATAACATCTTGGAACTGAAATTCCCTTAGAGTTTAAGAAGAACTTCTTCAGTATTATACAAAATTTATTCCCGGAATGAGCTAAAAATTATCGGTACTCATTTGAATTTTCCTCAAAATCCCTTTGGAATTTCTCTCAAAATTTAATTTTCTCGGTATTCTTTTCGGAATTATCTTGGAGCTATCTGCAGGATTCACTAGAAATTATTCGCAGAATTTTCGTGGAATACTCCCCAGAAATCATTTGTAAATGTCATCTGTGTGGTTCCTGCTTGCTTACCGGTTCGCCTTATCCTTCAATAGCGGCGTTGAGCGAGGCAGCCAAACCAACATCGAGCAGTAGAGGTGACTTCCGACGAACAAGGGGAAGTAGGCATGCATAGTCCACATTCAATCGTGGTAGCAGAACTTAAACGCCATCGAATTTCTTCACCGAACGGCCACTCTTAAAAATGCGAAGCAAAAGGCACTTATAAAAAAACTCTACACTTTATTACACGCAACAACGACATTTAATTCTACGGACACTATATGGGTTTATTCTTAACTTAAATGAACTTATACTAAACACATTAAAATTTGGTTTCCGACGTGCGGGTCGAGCACCCGTTCTTCACCGTGACATAGGCGATACTGATATGACCTACATCCAGGAAGTTCATCCGAAGGTCTTCAGCAGCCGACAATCCTGCGATGTTTTCCTCTCCCATGCGAGAATATCCCACGATCAGCCATCCTTCTTATCACGCCACAACGGTTGATAAGAGCGATCGTGAAATCGTACCTAATGTTTTCTCTTTCGTTCCAGTCCTTGTTTCGGTGATGGTGTGATGATCATAAGTGGATGAGAGTGAGAGTGGTCCAGCTCAGGGTTGACGCTTCGGGGGGTCGTACTCTTCAACACATCAGAATTCAAAATCCTTGAGGTTCTTCTCGGATTTTTTTAGAAATCTCCTAAGAGCTCTTTTGAAATTCTTCTCAGAAGTCCACTGGAATTATAATAAGAAAATTTCATGATTTTTTCTCAGAACAATTTGGAACTGAAATTCCTTAGAGTTTCAGAAATTTTTCCTGTAATGAACTAGAAATTATCCTCGGAATTTGCTTGTAATTTTGCTTAAAATCCCTTTGGAATTTCACTCAAAATTTGATTTTCACGAAATTTTCTTGGAATTATCTGCAGGATTCACTAAATTATAGAATTTTCATGATAATGGAATCTTCCCAGAAAGCTTTTATTTTGGAACTGTCCTAAGAATTCAATACCCTTGAGGTTCTTCTCGGAAGTCATGTTTAAGTTGTTAAATTTACACCAGAAATTATTATCAAAGTTTGTTTTTCTATTCAGCAGAAGGATGCAAATTTAAGATCAAAAATTTTCCGAAAAGTTTGCCCATCTGTTCACCATAACGGTGCAGATTTTCCACCAGAAATTTTCAATACAGCTTAATTTTAAATAAAGCTTGTGCCTTCATTTACCAGACCAGTGCAAGTTTTCCACCAGAAATTTTCTGTTCATTTCATTTATCAGAGCGATACAAATTTTGCACCAGAAATTTTCAAGCATGCTCTTCCAGAAGGGTGAACCAAATATTGTCAGGGAAGTTTGTGTCGCCATGCACCTTTATGGTGAAATTTTCAGACCTTAAAGACATGCAAAAGAATGGTGCAAATTTTCCACCATAAATTTTCAATGAAGCTTGCATTCATCAGAACGATACAAATTATGTACCAGAAAAATGAATGAACCTTGCTTCTACATTCACCACAGTGTTGCGAACTTTCCACCAGAAATTTTCATTTAAATGTGCA